>NC_056748.1:310495021-310600021 GCF_019279795.1 Protopterus annectens
GCGTGTGTGTGCGTGTGTGTGTGTGTGTGTGTGTGTGTGTGTGTGTGTGTGTGTGTGTGTGTGTGTAAATCAAATTTCAAAGAGCGTGTGTGTGTGAGCTGTTTGGAGCAGGGACCTGAAGCACTGGTTTCACAGAGAGAGTGGTGGAGAACTTGGCTTGGACACTCAGCTGAGTTTTCAACCCTATAGCTGTGCCAGTGGGGAGTCTTACTGTGGACCTGGTGGGAAACATATAGAGAAACCCAGACCCCAGATTCAATGTGTTCCCTGTGTGTTCTTAAGGGAAATTGTGCTTGATGCAGAGAGCTACATCTGGAAATACTGGGTGTATCCATTTTTGTTCCAAGTGAACATCCCTTTCCAGTGTTAGTGGTGAGGTTTCAGGATCCTTAATTACTGGTTCAGAGTGGGGGATGTCACACTGACCTTGACAAGGTATTACATTAGAAGATGGAAGCTTACCCTTTAAAGCTCTAGTTATGTTTCAGCATAGCCCTACAACCTGAAATGATGTATTTTGTCATACTATACATCACTGAATATAAGAAAGTAAAATTGCTAAATAAAATCAGTGATACAAAAGAACAGCTCACAGAACAACCACATATATCTCAAAACACATGACTGCATGACCATAATAGCAGATCAAGGAACCTTCAAAAAACATTGACTGTGTTGATATAGTTATTGGAAAGCAGCACCAGATTAGGGAAATGTGGGAGTGGGTAAAGTCTCTGTTTGTCTGCATATATTTTTCATCACACAAAGAAATACGATAGCAGGGTACAAACCTCACACTATAAAACCCACAAGGGTGGTTCACTTTGGGAAGACTGTTCTGTCTTTTCAAGACAATAGAAAACAAACAAACAAGCAAACATACCAAAAATCCTATAGAGTTAAGACCCAAAGGACAGTGTTTATTATAACCATCCACATTTTCCTAAGTAATCACTTCTGTCCACCAGAGTGGACGTTTCAGGCTGTGTCCAGTATATAGATTACAGAAAATGTTGCATAACAGTATAAGTTAAAATGACCAAGGCATGAAGCAATGAGTATCTGTCCTTTAAGTTCAAACTCACCAATACAAAAGCATCACAGTTTCAAAGGCAGTGGTGTATGAATGTACGTATGGGAAAGACTGGTCCCTAATTCTTCTTGGTCAAAGCCACAATTATTAATAATAATAATGCAAAAAATTTCTCTTGGGGATGGAAACTGTTAAAGTTATCCACACTAATAACACTATCAACATCAGTAGTGTTGCCAATACATGCAATAAAATGTTATCCTCCCACATCCTGGAGAAATTATGGTATAATGATTTAACAACCCCAAGACAATGAAGTGAATAGTATGTTTTTAAACAGATGGCCACTTCAGTGCCCCCCCCCTTTCTTTCATAGTAAATAATGGGACCTGTAACTTCTGAAACATTACTTAATATAACAGCTGAGAGACATGGAAGCTGCACACAGGAGGTGGGTGGCAGGAGAAATAAAGGCATGGTTCTTCAGTGTTGTGTACAATCAGGTAGGAGTAAGCAGCACCTGTGTAGAAGGTTAGGCTACTTTGCGAAAAAGGAAATTTAGGAAACAGAATTTTTATTTTTACTGAAATGTGTTGCTGTGTAACTATAATATTTAGACAATGAGGCAAAATATATTTTCTTTGTTATTTAACCAGCTAAGCCTGTGGAACACAACTGACCATTTATTGGGGTAAGCCAAGGGCAGCAAGCCTTGATCACAGCTCCACAGTTTGCAAGTCAAAATTGAGGGAATCAGGACTACAGGATGAATTTCAATAACAGCTCATAGCTTTAATCTTCTGACCTAACTAACGAAATAACTGACAAGTGAATTGTCCTTATTGTGCAAATAATATCCGACTGAGCCTAAATCGGTATGTTTCTTTATATTTTGATTTTATTTGTGTTGCAGGAAAATATTATTGAGTTCTTTACACACAGACTAGGGAATTATTGTCAGTTTTTCCTGTTATATGTATTTAATGTATATGTATCTCATACTTGTAAAGAAGTGGTTACCTTAAATAATATGCCATCATAATTAGCATACATGCAATAAAGAGTGCTTTATAAAGCAATGCATTTTCTCCTGCTCTTGTTTTTGTGGTAATCAGGTTAACATATTCTCTCATGATACAATAGCTTACATCTTCTTTCCAGTGACAAAGAAATAGTTTTAGATATAGGCTCCATTTCTATGACATCACATTATGTCATATTTACTGGACTTCTGATTGGGGTCTTTGTGTTTCAGTGCTTAACAAAAAGTATTACATAACATGTCTAATCAATATGGTGTTATGCCACTGTGTACTGATGATAACTCTGCAAATGTTAAGTTTTGGTAAACCATTTAGATATATAAAACAGCATACTATGAGGCAACACACTTTTTTCATTTGTTAACCAAACAAACTTAAAACACATATGTGACTCTTTTAATGGTTGACTTTGTAGAAGGTGCAGTTATATGACTTGTCCAGAAATCACCCAAAATCCATATAGATATAAAATGGCTCAAAATGAAGGCTAATAACTTTATGTAGCCCTGACCTCAACAAAAAGTGGTTTTCCTGATGATTGTTTGTGTGTAATTAGAATTCTGCTGTTCTGACTAAATAGTTATAAAAAATTATATGCCTGCTTTTTGTCAGCATCATTTAAATTTAAGAGAAGGTAAAAATGTCTGTGAGAAAGAATAGTCCACCGGATCATTCTTTTGCAGAAAAAATATATTAGATTGACTTTCCATTGACTGTAGCTCAGGCTGTAATTGAAGTGTTTTGCATACAATAAGTAATGGAGGTTGTGGCTTTAAGTCCCCTCTGGGCTGTTCACTTAACTGTCTGGCAGTTAATACAGATGACTAAACCACTGACTTTTTAATGAGCTTCCTGTGCTAAGGGCATAGACTAGAGAGAGAGAGTCTTTCCACCTTCATTTGCCTACACATGAGTGATTCACTTAACCAGACAGTGGTCTGGCATTTGGGAATTTGAGTTAGGTTCCTTAAATTGCCTCCTGGACTGCAAACCTAGTAACTACCTATGAAACTAAAATATACAGCTGGGCAAACTCTCATACAAGATTAATACCAGAACCCAACAAACAGTGCCAAACTCAGTATTTTAAAAGCTTAACACCTCATTTACAACAATAAACGTTACAACTGTAATGATGCTTATTTAGACAAATCATACACTTTGAGAACTTTTGAATTAACTTGAACAGTATGAAGAGTCTTCTTGTTATTTCTCCATTTCTAAGTCTTTCTCTCATAATAGTAGTGTTATGTCTATTATAACAACACAATAACGTACTTAAGGGAATGCATTTTGAAAGGAAAAGATCATCCTTTGAAAGCCAGTCTATTCAATGTACACCCCCATGATTTCACAGCTCTTTCTATGCCATTGAAGAAATGTAACTCATGTTCTTTTAAAAATTATTTCTCAGATCTCCTGAAGCATTTATAACTTTTTCAGTCCTAGGCTCCTAGGCACTCATGATGCTTTCACGTCTTGTTTGACTGAGGCATTGTGCTTAGAATTCTGCCTTCAGAGTGTCTAACACACTACACACTATACCCTATCAGTCTTACACGTGTTATCTGTCAAGCAGACAAAATAAAAAAAAAAAAGAAAAAAGAGTTATGTTTTTTGGAAGTCAAAGCAATTGTTAAAAAAATGACCTTTATTTACAATGTTGGCTTTAGTTAGAAAACAACATAGTTCATGACAGATATATGTTAGACTAAGAATTTCTATTTTGGTATGTCTTGAATAAAAAGTCAAACATCTTTAATGGAGCAAAAGCTTCAAAATACATGATTTATTCCACTGATATAACAACCGAACAGTTTCAGCAACATGAATAAACAAAGCTGTTTTTTGCATGGTCCAAAAATGAAATGCATCAGGAACAAATCTTACTTCCCAAACTTTATATATTACACGTAATATACTACAACACATGTAATGCTGAAAAAACATTCTACACCCTTTGTGGGGAAACGACATATATTGTCTCACAGCCACACCCAAACAACAAACTCATAATGCCATTATGGTGGTTTAATTAACATTTCATAACAGCATAACAAATAACATGAGGTCTTCTGAATAACCTCCTTTATAGCCATACATAGCATTGTCCAGTTTATACTACAAATGAGTCCATTTGTTGCTTGTTGCCATGATTCCACATGTGCCAATCTCTTCATACATCCACACCAAGTGACATTATTCAGTATCCCCTTGACTTCCTTGATAGCCAGTGCTGAACCTATATAGGAATCACTCCTATACCAGAGAACAACCAACCTGTAGACTCAGGAAAAGAAGGATACAAGGGGTGTGGGGACTGCACTACAATTGCCCTTACCATAAAACAAAAGGGTGGGGACCACCACAAATCTCAGCCATAACACTGAAGTGATGGCTGACTCAAAGGCAGCCATTAATATCGAATGGGAGTGGACCCTGGCCACAGTAACACTGGTCCAGTGTGGTCCAAACAGTTTTGAGGAGCAAATGCTGCTTACCCTGCAGCAAGACTCAAATAACAGACACATAAAGCCACTGTGACTGTTTATTGAACATCACATAGCATAACAAATAACATCATGTTTTCTGAAAAATCTCCTTTATATCCAATGCATAACATTGTCCAGCTTACATCACAAATGAGTTCAGTTATTGCTTGTTGGCATTTACCCAATCTGTGGTGGCCTTTTCATCCATCCAGACCTCATAACTGCACAGATTCCCTGATGTTCAGTTCTGCACCTGTATTGGCATCATTCCCAGATTATAGAAAACCCAACCCAGAGGCCCAGGAAAGATGAAAGGATCCAAAAGGGAGGTGAGGCAGTGCAGCACCAACCCCCTTTCCTGGCCAATTCAACCTCCTGAAGGTATCCATCCAGACAGTGTACTACACTTATTAACACCAATGCTCCCAAACCAAAGACAACCTTTTCCATTATTCTATCTCAAGGTGTTTTATGATAAATTATAAATAAATAACATATCAATATTCAAACATCTAACTTTTTGCATAAAACAACAGTGAAATCTATAAGGAATATATTAATTATTTAAACTTTATTTTTGATTCCTCGTTCCATTTTATTATATATATTTCTAACTACTTGACATGAATCTAACAGTTGAATCCCAATATATCATTAAACAATTAACAATTTTTGCATAATGAATGAGAAAATTTTAATTGAACAAATCATACCCAAACATGTTCAGACAACATCAATGCAATAAAAATAAGGGTCTTCTCTAACTAAATCAGGATTCTTAATAACTGGAAACAGCATAACAATGTCTTGTAATCTTATAATTAGTAAATAATCTGGTGGGCTCATTTGCTGTTTGTTTGAAGACACCAGGCCAGTGAATCCTTGGGATAACTGCTGAAAAAACTATGATCATGTTCAGAAGACAGTGATGAAAAGAAGCCATATCTACTAAGTTTTGGCTAACAAAATGAATTTAGATACAAATTCTAAATCATTACCTCCTAAGTTGTTAATAAAGACATGCAGGAGGGGACTCTCAGATAGCTTATATTCCCGGGCTGACCATAAATAGTATAAAGACAATGCTGGAAACCACACCAGTACACTAACCAAACTGCAGAATTGAGCTTAAAATTTGCATAATTTGGACAAATTTATTCACTTGAGGCTGCTCTGCAAATACAAGAATGTCAAGTATCATTAGACAAGTGAGACCTAAAGAACACACACTTCAGCTACTCAAAAGCAGAATATTTACTTGAAATAATACAAAAAGGCACAAGACCTCAATGATCTGTACACTTCAGTCCTTCCACCGACTCACCATCCTGTGCCAGACAGGTGGCCCTGCCAATCCTAAATGTGAACAAAACCCCCCAGAGTAAGCATACACATCTGTCCAAACTAAAGAAACTTTCTGCCCCATGCTGACCTGGTTAGGATTAGACTTCCTTATCCAAATCAGCGCCACTTTCCAAGTCAATGTGACATCTTTCATAGCAGGACTGCAGAAGTTCACTGATCCAGAAAACTTCTGCATAACACCATGAAAATAAGGTTGGCTGAACCACAAAAACATGAATATCTCTTGTTATATCCTGAACTACCATTATCTCTTAGCACAACAGCACTCTCCCAAAAAGTCCCCTCATATCCCTGACTGCTCCTCTAATGTTACCCCACCCTTTGACAAGCTTGTTAACTATCCAATATTTCATAAAATCAATTCATCCTAGGAACCTAGCTAGCCAGGCAAAAACTGCCAAATGGATATGAATCAAGCCAGCTGTCTACCTCAATAGACACCTGTACAATATGTAGTGAACTATCAAGGGAAGGGACTAATGCCTCTCAGTGAGGCATAGTCAAATCTTCTTCTACTTTCAGCCTTTCCCGGTCAGGGGTCACCCAGCACAAATTCTCTCCTTCTTCAGCTGATGTGTGTGTGTGTGTGTGTGTGTGTGTGTGTGTGTGTGTGTGTGTGTGTGTGTGTGTGTGTGTGTGCGTGTGTGCATGCGTGCGTGCGTGTGTGTGTGTGTGTGCAGGGGAAAGTGCCTATTAATGAATGAATTAATTAATTATTTTGCATTTGTTTGGATAGTCCACTGGGCCAAAATGAGCTCATTTTCAGTGGAGACTCTGGAAGAAAAGCTCCACACTCAGATACAAAGTATATAATAGTACACAGTTCATATAGTATAATATCAAACAGAGGGCATAAAAACAATATACAACATAGTATACATTCTCTGCAATGTGCAGGGATACAGTACCGTATAATACAATGGAGAACTTAAGCATAGTATAGATATATATATATATATATATATATATATATATATATATATATATATATTCTATATATATATATATATATATATATATATATATATATATATAAAATATTGTACACATACAATATGTAACATAGAATACATTCTGAGCACCATGTAGTATTTCAAACTAGATCACAGTTACTAATACTAAGTGATGCAATGGATTAACAAGATGATATTGTTTGCATGTTTGCAAGGCAATTGATGCAGTTGGTAATAAGCACAGAATGGAGTGAAATCTGGGCAAGATGTTAGATAAGGCTGTCTAGGCTGAAGTTTTAGACAGTTAGACTAATTGCTAATTGGGATATAATAGAATTAAGATAGTAGGTTAACCATATGTGTAGCTTAGGTGTCTGATATACAGTGTGGTACTTAAGCAAGTATAAATTCTTAACCCTAATGAATTACAAATGAGTACAGACAATGAAGATGTCTGGGAAGAACTGGTGTGTTAAGGATGGTTCTGCTTATAAGGTAGATGTGTATCTGTAACAGCTTTAGGAGTTGTTCACGTCTGTCTATCAAAGTACAATGTCATGCAAAGATGTTCATTGACTGGCAATGGACACTGCCCACATGACCAATGCCTATGTCCAATTCTCCAGTAAACCCTTAAATGAGCCTTGTAATGTTTTTTAACAAACCAGTGCTCCTTTGCTAATGAATGCTTGAAAAGCGGAAAAATAGTTTAGCTTGTCCCACATCCTCAGGAATATGTGTCCAGGACTGTAGGTCATCACAGATGGTAGTGAGAGCTGTGAGCTGTGTTGTTTCAGCACTGGTTCCACCTGTCTTTAAATGCTATTCAGCACTCATATCACCAAATGAGGTATTACTCCTTATGCATATTTGATTGTTATTAAACTGAGCTTATATGGGCCCAACATATATTCATAGAACACAGCCTGGTTACAGTGTGAGAGATCTAGACATTGCTCTACAGTCTTAGGAACAACTGAATTAAAGCAGATATGGAGACCCAGTTAATGGCAAATGTAAATGTATCTAACCTCCGGTGATCTGTATTCTCAGTGTTTTTTTGTTTTTGTTTTTAATGTGCAGGAAGAAGTGTTTTCATTAGGGCTCCAGTTGTTTTGATCTTAGGAGGTATTCTCACTGTCACTTGGAAAAAGATATTGTGCATGTCTGTTGTTTTAAAAATTAGTACCTGTAATATTATTTAATGAGATTATAAAATAGAATGTGCAGTCAAAACTTGTCCTAAAACCATCTGTAGTTGAGGTGCAACATCTATGAGGTAAACTTCAGTTTTCTTAGCTAAGAGAGTAACACCCACTACTAGCTCACCCTTATACCAGCCAAGGTCCAGCAATCTAATACTCAAGGTAACGACAGTAAGCAATGTGACAGAATGCATTGCTTGTGATATTACTACACAGCAAGCACAGCTGTGAGTCTGAGGCAATATATTCAACCTACTTCACTGTACTGCTTTACTGTTGACTACCACAACATCTGTATCATACAAAACAATGAATTTAGTTATATTTGTACTTAGCATATTTCTCCTTCCATTATTAATACCATGTTGTGGGTTTTCCAGCCTCTTTTACCCACTAACATGTCCACTCACTATCCGTTATGTTGGAACTTATCTCCACAGTCTGACAGTATACCAAACAATGATGACCTAAGGATGACAACGGCAAATGACTAGAGAAAGAGTCAGTCTTTGCTTTCATTCCATGTGCACTCATGACCCAAAAAAGAAATAGCACACTGTGCACGTACCCTACTCCCCACTGTTTATGGTTTGAAACTCTTACTGTACCTGACGTCAAGTACAAGAGAAGCAAACACAAAACTGCACAACCTAGTGTTAGAGAAGAGTTCAGGTCAACAATCCTGCTTAACCCCTTCCCCAGTCAACTCACTTATACTACTTGAATAAATATTCTTGGACTGTTTTGTTTGGAATTCTATACTGGGTATTTACCTGTTTGTTTTTTTACTTATACTACTTGTAAATTTAATACATTTATTGTAGCATGAGTGGAGTCATGCCGCGCTTCAAATCTCAGCATATCTAACTGGGGCACATTTATATATACATATGTCTATTATTTGTTAAAAGGCTATGAACGTTGGTCAGTGGACTATTTCCAGTCATGATGTGGGCCACAAACATAAGATTAAATATAATATACATATATGGACAAGTTAGTTGTAGCCAATAAACAACTGGGTCTATCAGGGTGGAGATGGGAGAAAACTGGAGTACTTGTAATAAAGCAACACAGACAATTATATAAGATGCAAACTTTATACAGAGGCATAGTGCATAGCAAATTTACATCTTACATTAAATCATGTATAGACTGTAGAGTGACAAGAGTGGGAACTATGCCTGAAGAGGTGAGATATAATCCTGTTCCCCACCTGCTTTTTTATTATTACTACAGTAGCTTCTTAAGATACTGTAAAGTACAACCATGCAAAGCTGTCAATGAAAGCAGGCCTCTTCCAGTTTCATTAGATATTATCTGCCAACATTTCCTTGCAAATGTCATGTCAGACCTGTATTGTATATAACTAGCCATATGTTTGTATACTGCCATGGAGTAGGCAATCTCTTTTGGTGGTAAAGCATAATTTTCTATGGACTAAGAATGGCATGTCAAAATATCGGTATTAAATACATTTTTGACCATTTCTATTCCCTTTTCAGAAGTTAAATGTGATTGGCTTATATGTCAACACTAAACTTGTGACTTATAAATCGTAAATTTGGCCTCTGTTTTTTTATCTTGGGTAATCCCTATGTTAGATTTCAACTACTGAAATATTAAATTAATTGCATTTTTCAACATTTTCTTTGACTAAAATATATGCATTATATAGTATCTACACAGAAAGCATACACAGACAAGTAATTTCATCTCAGAGTTAAAAGACAGCTTGAGCTCCTGCAGAATTGATGCAAGAATACACGATTTTTCATAAAATTTCCTAAGCAGAACACTAAAATTTTTTGTATTCTTATGTGTGCATCACTGTTACATACAGTGGATGATTTTATTTAGTCTGCATTTAAAGAATAATCAATATTTCTGAACAGGAGTTGCTAAGATCATTGTTTTTGAATGTTTGTCTAACTTTTTAAATAAAATTTTCATTTATAACATTTTTGGTATGCATTTGATGTAAAACTATACAGATGACATGCATCTGCTTCTGAGACATTTCATTTAAACCCTAAAGGTGCTTCTCCCTTCTGTCTAGCCCATTTAGTACCTTGCCATACACCATGCTAAGAAAGCTTAGGTCTTGACTTTTCTTTTTTCTCTTCTTCTCCAGATTTGGTCTGCACTTCTAAACTTTCAGTAAATTACCATGATTTACATTATAAATCAACTATCTAAGGAACCGGAAATCTTCTAAATGATTCATCATGCAACTTACAGGTCAGGGATTCCATCCTGATCTACAGTCACTGTTTCACGGGATTGTTTGTTGTCTCTTTATCTGCTTTTATCCAAGTACTTCAGGTTATTAAAACTACAACTAAATATAAAAATAAAAGCACTGGCTCTAATTGAACTGTTTATATCTAATTATCATTGCCATGTTAAAAAGGAGTCCAGGAAGAAAGATTATTTACACTGTTAACAAATATATGAATTAAGAAACTAAACTAAATAGAAAAACTGAAGAACTAGTGTCTGATTGTGGTAAAATCAAAACAAGTATACATTTTTGAACGTCAACCAAAGTTTTTATTATTTATTTATTCATTCATTTATTGACATATATTTACCGGTAATGTCCAACTGGGCCAGGAGTGCCCATTTTCAGTGGAAGTCTGGGGAGAAAATCTCCACTTACATACAATATAGATTCAAACAGGCCCAAGTTACATACTATATAGATTAGTGCAAATAGAAATAGATTCATACACATACAAAGAAAGTCTTAACAGTATTACAACATGTATTCAGATGCAGACAACACACTGTATTGAAATTTATTTTGGTATTATATAAATTGCGAGAGAACCTGATTGTTTGAATACACATGATATAGTTGGGTAAGACCATATTTTTAAGGAGGATTAAGAAATAACTGAATAAAGAGTTGAACTTTCATAGGGGAAGAAGGAGTACATGAGCAGGGAGCTGAGTAGTAGCACAGGAGAGAAAGATGATAACAGATGCAATAGATTAGATGCAAAGGGGATATAAGAAGCTGTAGGCGTGGGAAGTCAGTGAGAAGGGGCTAGGGTGAGTAGCATATATACATGTGGAAATGGCAGTATTTAGGAAGGAGACAGGAAAAAGTTATATATTTAGGAGAAGTGGACAGGAAGGGGAAGATAAAAGCTTGCATGCAGAACATTGGCCTTGGTTAGAACATAAGCAGATCCATGGTTTAGATAAAAATTCCTTCAGGGATTGTTTGAATGTAGGGAGTTTCGGCTTATTCCTAGTGGACAGAGGTAATGATTTGCAAGTTTTAACCGCAGAGTAGGAGTAGATGTTAAGACCTGGAGATCTTGTGTCTTTATAAAGAGAAAGGAGTAATTTATTTTCTGAAGGCAGAGATCTTTTAGGCAAGCATTTTCTTAGTACTGAGCTCAGGGTGGGCCATGAAGCTGGTTTGTAGATGATGTGGGCAGCAGTGAGTTGTAGGTAAGAGATGTAGTGGGAAAGTTCAAGCTAATTAAGTGAATGTAAACATATCTCTCAACCTCTCAACATAAGAAATGTGTACAAAGCCAGAAAGAATGGGAACAAAGGCCCAAAAATAGGGACAGATTTAAAATATTGCTCCTATATACTTAAAAAGTTGCTAGAATTACAGATTTTCATTATTATTTTTTTTCACGAATATGGAGTCTGAAACTCAAATGACTGTCATTAGTTACTATTATTTAGCGACTTCAGTCCTCTATGATTTTTACCAGAAAACCACACATTTTATGAGGAGCAGGCAAAGAATAATAGGCAAAAAAATCTAGACATTCTCTGACCATCTGGACAGTTGAGAGATATGAATGTATGGATGTGACATGACAGGAGTAGTATGTTGCTCCAGTAACAAATGTTTCAGTCTTATAGCAAGTTTGGAGTTTTGTTTTAGTGAAGCGTGTTTTGTTTAAAAATATTTTATTAAGTCTGTACTGATGGCACACAGGGATAAAGCACTGACAACAGCCAGGCAACCAGAGTTCAGCCAGTGGATTGAGTGTTTCATGGTGCAAACATGAAAGTCGGAGTGTTTGTATCTTAGCAAGGTGCACTGCTCTAAAGATAGGGATAGTAGGGGCCTGTTATGATACAGTCAGCCAGATCAAGGACGTTGTAGGCATGGTTTCCTGAGTTGAGAATTGCAGACAATGGCAGTACATTTGATGGCACATGCATACATGCATGAACCAAGAGAGTGTAGATGGTCCTTTCTGTGACACAAATGTTCACATCACCACCAGGGACAGACTTAGTCTATAAAATGAAAAAAAAAAAAAAGCTCTCATCAGAATGCCAACAAGACTACAAAGTACCTTCATGCCTACTTTGATGAAGACCATCCCTGGATGCAGAATTGTCTGATCAGGGAGAATCAGCAAGCATGGAGTAAAAAAACAAAAAGTTAAAAACTTCTAGAACTTAAAAAATCCACTGCATTTAAATTTCAAATTATGGTAATGGAATGTTATGCCTCATGAGGCTTTTCTTTTGAATACATATAAAACATACCTAAAAAATGAAGTACTACAAAATGCAATTTTATTTCTGTCATTTTATTTGATATTGGGGCGGCACAGTCTTGGAGTGTTCAGTGCTGCTGCCTGACAATGCTTGGTTCTTTGGTTCAGTTGTCTGCAGGCTTTCCTATTGTTGTGTGGCTGCCATGTCCTTAATATGTATGCATGCTTTGTTTACTGATTTGTGGTGTGGCTGTGTGTGTGTATTTTTGTATATGTTTGAAATGATTCATGTGGTTGACTGCTTTGTATCCAGGATTTCCTGCCTAGTATTTGTCATCTACTGGTAGGTCTACTTCAAAACAGTGAAATCTCTTAACAATGAAACTCAAAACACTGAGACCATAATATCTAAAACCCAAAACAATGAAAAGTCAGAACACTAAAAGTTTGCATCATAAGATTGAAAATGACAATGCAAATGTAAATAACATCCCCTCCGTGTATAACAACAACAAACTAACAAACACACTCTTTACTACGTTTCTGCAGGTGGGCAGGCACACCCCATGTGGAGGGCTCTGCCTCCCACACACCCCTGTAAATTAAATATACCATCTCCAAGATCGCACTACAGCGGACAAAGTTAATTTCCTAACCTCACTGTATGGCAATCACCATACAGAATGTTAACATAATCCCCCAGATTCAGCAAGCAGCCATGCAGGAACTGTTCCTGTTCAGCATGGCAGTGCGCCATTCATATGTATGAAGACGCGCTGCCGTGCTGTAAAATGGACATGGTTCCATTTACAAGTGCAGGGGGTGTGTCTGAGAGCTGAGCTCTCACAATATACACACTCCCTGCACTCCAGAATTGCCTTTCGTGAATTTAAAATGAGTGAGAATGCTCATAACACCCCCAACCCATCAGGATAACAAAACTGGTCAAAGCCATAAGGGAAAATCGCCCCTAATATGACAAAAGTTGTTAGAATAACACATTTAGTATAAGCACATAGCACACACTTCCCAACTCATTGCAGTAAGGAATGTCAGCAAAGCCAAAAGGGACAATCGTCTCACAAAGCAGAAAGTTGATAGAATAACAGGTTCAGCATTAACATGGATATTCTAAAGGGTACAAATAAAAAAACAACAAATCATTTTTTTTAAACATACAATAAAGTTTAAGCTTAGCTGCGCGGGTGTGCCCGTTGCTTAGCTACGCTTAGTCCAGCTTAAACAGCACAAGAAGTTAAATAGCAAGAGACATCCAGCATAAGCAGTACTGTAATAGTGTAGTCATTAGAGTGTATGCATTGTAAACAGCCATTCCTGGTTCGATCCCCATTGTAACCAATTTGCATTTTACATGTGAAAGCAGTATATAAACATTTGTTTATAATTAGCTACTAAATAACATATATTTGTTAACCAAAGTACTGTAGTAGGTCCAGATATGTGGTGTCAGTTTAATAAAGATGTGAAACCCCCATATAAGCAGAACTGCCCCACACAGTATAGTCACACATGAATAAATCTAATGAAAGCATATTAGTGGGTGTCAGGGACAGTAAACAAATGTATAATATATAATGAATGATGAATAAATACCATACAGCAGATAGTTTATAAAATAAAAAATAAGCAATGCTAAGCATTGCACGGCTTTGCTGACTGGGTGTAAGCATTGTGTACATATGAATACTAAGCAATGAATAGCCCAACTAAGTGGATTTGCCCATTGGTAAGCAATGCTGAAACTGCCCCTTTAACCACTGCCAATCTTAGCTAAGCAGGTTTGCCTGCAGCTTAGCTTAGCTCAGCATGTTCAAAATTGCCCAATCACAGAAAAGGGCAGGAAATCAGCTGTATTTAAACCCCACAGGTGGGAATACAGCTCATAACTTGTTGCAGCTTCCCACTGTAGGCAGTATGGCAGGAGTTGGCAAGGACATGCACTTCCAGGCGCAGTGCTGGGGCATACAAGAGTCCAAGGTCATGGTAGGACTCATGGTACAAAACCATGACAAGAGACTGCTGCAGGGCCAGTACCAGGGCTCCCAATATAAAGCGATAACCTGGGACTGTCTCACCTGTGATCTCACCAGTGCCAATAGTATCCCTCAGACTGGTAAGCACGTCTGGCACCACTATGCCGACTTGAAGTGGAGGAAGAGGGAGCTCTTGGATGAGTGGGTCCAAGAAGCAAGGCAGAGGGGTGATGTGCTAGCAGTGTGTAAGTACTCATACCAATAACTGTTTACTAATGTCCAGCCTGTGTATGTGATGGATAGGTATGTCTAAATATTTCTCTATTTCCCTTATAGCTGCAGCTGAGCTGGCTGTGAATCAGGAAGCCCATGCTAATAGGTTGCAAAGGCTGTGTCGCAAGGCTGGTGAGTAACAATCCTGCTATTAGTAGTCATACCAAATAAATATAAAGTAGTAGGAAGTCACCTGACAGTATAAAACTGTGTATGGGTTGTACTGAATAAACCAGACAATATGACAGTAATAGTCCCATATAGGTTATATTTAAATAAACTGTAAGTGCCTGGCAATAAAGTTCTAAATCCTGGACTGGTTGTGTTTGCTCTGGTATTGTATGGCATTTAGTGTTGCATTCTCTGAATACTAATGTTGTGTTAACCACTATTACCCACACTGTGCTACATAAAAATATGTCTAGGAATGTCTGTATAAGACTGATGTAATTACAAGGTGAGATTGTACAACAAAGAAAGACTTAGAGAGAAAACACTAAAAGAACAGACACTGGTGTATAAATAGCTCACTCTGAGAAACAGACATTGTTCTATGTTTCGCAGACACAGCCATGGTTTGAATCCTGGCAGTGGTAGTAAGCTGTATGCATAATCATACCTCTCAACTTTACAGATTTTTGAAGAATGCCCAGATAATTGGCTCATATTTTTGGCCTGTTCCTCTGTCTCCCTGGCAAATCACTGGGATGATCTCAGAATTGTAGTCACTAAATAATGACAAACATTTGATTTTCAGACCTCAAATCCTTCAGAAAATGTATATTAAAACAAATCATGTTACTCTAGCAACTCTCCAAGTTTATAAGAGCAATATTCAAAATATGTCCCTATTTGTACCCCCATGTTGTAAACCTTTGTCCAGAGTGTGTGCATTAAGAGATTGAGAGATATGTGCATAATAACTAAGAAAAAGATGTTGGTAAGTCAGCTCCAAGGGCTAGGCACATGCAGGTACAAAAGTTCAGGTAACTGTAGGTTATAGTCCAATCCAATGTACTTAATACCAGAAGTTATAAAAACACTGCTTTATTCACCAAGCCAAAATAAAAGTAAAACGCTGCACCAGCGTTTTTCGTTCTGATAAATATCAGAACTTCTTCAGACAACCAACAACACTAGTTCAAAGCATTTTAAAACAAAGCACTAGGTTAAGGCAGATGTCAGTAATTACATTAATTGCTGTATCCCTTGTGTTTAAAGCGATACACTCAAATAACTTCTTTTATGTAATACTGAACCAGAAGTTTTTTTAAAAGACTGACCAAAATTCTCACTTAAAAGATTTTACATTAAAAACATGAAAAGAAGTCACTGTTATAATATTATCATATCATATCTAAATTCTTCTACTTGCATCTATACGCTAAAACTACACACAAGTACTACTAAAAGTCATATATAATAAGACCTTAAACTATGCTAATACTAGTAAGTATTGCTAAGTACTGCTTACTTACAAAGCTGTGTTTTGGTTCTAGTTACACCTTCAAGGGCATTCAATGATATACACAAACAACAAAAAGAAAATGAACTATCTCAGTAAACTTTTTATCTTTAAAATACATGAAATTGAGCAACACTCATTTAACCCTGGGTCTCTGTTTGCAGCTAAATGAAGCTGCCACGCTAATTCTTTCTTTTCTAGTTCCAATTTTAAAAATTGGTCATTCACAAAGCTAAAATCCACTAAGTCTTTCACAGTTTGGTCTATGACCATGAACGAAAATACATAGTCTGGGTACCTGGCACAGTGTCTTGCCAGAGCATTATCGTTTTTACCCTTGCTGATTGCGTATAAATGTTCATACATTCTGTCACGCAAACGTCTCTCCGTCTTTCCTACGTAAAATGATGGGCACTGCCCACACTGTGCCAGATATACAATAGCCTTAGAGTCACATGTATATGATCCCCTAACAGAGTATGTTTCAAAATAGAAATGGGACGAGAAAATGTGGTGCTTGTAAATATTGTAAGTATTTAATGACCTCGGATCAATTTACTATTAGAACAACGACATACTCTGTTAGTATTACAGTTACACTGTGTACACACATACCACTGCCCAAACCAGGGCCATTGGGTATTGTAATAATACCTGTAGAGTAATGATTAGAGCAATGATCATAAAGGTTGTGAGTACTGCAAGGATATATAAGTTAATTGACATCTCTCTCTCTCCCCCCACCATATCTGCAACAAAAATCTAAGCACACAAAACGATGGGTATGTTTACACCAAACCTATTCTTGGGACATATGTCTTATTGTTCAACAAATATTGAAATGTGTTTCTATTAATTGAAATACTATCATTGGTGGCCTGTTGCTATCAATGTAACCTGCATGCCATTGTAATGGCAACTGTGATTCCATGTATGCATGTGTTCTGTTTGCTATGCAACTGTTCCAAATCTGGTGATTGGGTTAATGGGAATATCTAGGCATGCCATTATAACTAATACTGGATTTTGCTGACTATTACTAACCCACATATGTTCTAAAACTGCAAAACCATAGCACGTTTGGGAGGGCCAGTCCCAGCGGATCCACATCTCCCATCTCATCTGGCAGTGACACTGGGCCCCAGCACATCTGGGACCCACCCTGGGACCTCCTTGTCTGCTGGTCCTGTACCACCTTTGGGTGGAACCATCTCAGGGGATGGGGCTCGTCTCCCCACTGGGAGAGGGTGGGGACAGGATCCTGTCACCCGAAGTCAGGTCTGGGGATTGGTGCGTAGCGAGCTCCAGATGGAGTTTGGAGATCTGCTACATCAGCTTGAGTGCAGCATGGCACATTTAGAGGGTCAGCCTGCCTCTCCTGCTCAGCTCCCAGCACAGCCACCTTCAGGGCCATGAAGGTGCAGTGGTGACTGTCCATGGATGGGACCTCAGTCCCACTCTTTCCATTTGGAGGCTCATGGGCTTCCAGTTTCCAAATACCCCTCCCCGTCCAAGGTGTTTACCCCCACATGTGTCATATACCTCCCCTGTATGCTGTCGTGTCTGTCTTATGACCAAATCTACCTCCCCAAATAGACCCACTATCCTTCCCCAACATCCCCCTCTCTTCTTAAAAAAAGGGCAATCTGTTCCCCCCAAAAAATTCACCCCATACATAGCTGTCCATTTTGCATACATGTCCACTGAAGACATGTAAACTGGTCTAATTGGCTTCACAGCACATTATTGTTGTCCTCACCCCTCTCTCAGGGGTTTAAGTGTCCAAATATACCTCCAAATTCAGTATATATCCACAGCTGTTGCTGTGGAAAAAATGGACAACTATGGACCTTCCCTACACCCGTTCTGCACATCCCTAGCTATTTTCTCTATTGTCTTTCCCTCTTTGTGCCCCCTTTTTCACCACTTTCCTATCACCCCTTTTTCTTTTCTTTTCTCTTAAAGAAATTAGTGTGGGGTAAGTGGGAGTAAGCACTTTTAAGCAGTAGTAAGCGGGTTTAAGCCTAATTGCATGGTGCTAAGCAATGCCTACACAGATTAAGGACTTTTCTGTAAGCCTATTTAACCAGAAGTTAGCATTGTGCAAACCCACTTACAACTCCTTAAAAGTGCCTTACTCACTCTGGATCCAACAGCCCTTGTTCTGCCCAGCAACAAAATAAACAGCCCTTACAAAGTCTCAAACCCAGGATCTTACACACCATAGGTGCAGCAAGTTTCCACAAAGACATTTGAGTTGTAGAGAAGTACAATGTTTTCTCAAACATATCATGCAGCACAGTCATTCAACAGTAGGGACAATGTATTTATATATGTATCTGTATATATATATATATATATATATATATATATATATGTGTGTGTGTGTGTGTGTGTGTGTGTGTGTGTGTGTGTGTGTGTTTGTGTGTGTGTGTATTGCATTCGGACATCGGATCCACACTCTGAACCTCTCACTGCAAAACATCTGACCAAAGGTACTGTAAATGGGGGTGATGGGGCCCAAAATAGGGATCTCCTGTAATTATTGCCATTATCCCTTGCTCCACAGCTGAACTGATCTGTCTTGCAACAAAATAACCAGCACTTGCAAAACTTGAACCCAGGACCCTGCACAACAAGTGACCAGTAAGCCATCTCAGCTGTAAGATGTTGGGATGATTTCTCTAACATATAATGTAGAACAGTCAGTCTACCATAGGGAATATACAATGTGTAATTACTAAACATTCTAATGATACATATACATACACACACACACACACACACACACACACACACACACACACACACACACACATACATATATGAATATATAAATACTTATAGATATATACAAAGATAGTATATATAGAGGGTGCACAGCATATCAAACAGCCATTATTCCTACAAGGTGAAGGAATGAGAGGTGGAAGGAAGGTGAGCAACCATTGCCAAGTGAAGATGTGATATGATGTTAAAGTACAAACCAAGACCACTGGATCTTGTCATCATCTCAGCAGGTGTTTACACAACATACCAATGTTAGGGTGTGCACACACACTCAACTGGCTTACTGTACTGAGTATTACTTCCCATATGCTGAAGGGACAGGTTCATAACCCAGAGACTGCTCATGCTATGGAATAGGCTTCCCATACATGTCAAGCATAGCACCTCACTGACCTTCTTCAAGAAGAATCTTGATGAGTGGATGGAAAAAAGAAAATTCACCACAGGGATCACTCCAGTGGCTTTACTCGACAGAAATACTTGTAACTAATGTCGGGTGGCACGATAGCAGTGGACTAGGCTTGTAAAGGCTCCGGGGACATTAAGCTAGTACCCACCTATGAACCTATGAACCTATATGTTTCCACAGGACAGGTTGTTATATTCCCTATTGAACTGAGCAGGATATAGGACACATCACATGTGGGGAGTGTGTTGACATGTGCTTTTGTGGGGTCATATTCCAAGTGCACAAGTACCATGCATTGTAGCAGGAGTGTGTACACTTCATATCCACTGTAGCTATATGGAATCAGCAGTACCTTACCTGTACAACCATCCCCCACCAACGATAGAGTAATCCCCCTTGGTGGACACCACCAAGACACAAAGCACATACTAGGTTGCTATAGTGGCTATACAGGGACACATAGGTGTAGACCACAACTTGGAAGCAAGTGCATCTCTATCTGTGTAAGCATGTAGGTTCACAGGTGACCTCCTGTAAGACTGACTATGACTAGAAATCAGACATATGCAAACCACCAAGGCCCATTGCAACCATGTCTACACATATGTACACAGTCTCAGAGCTACTAACACAAGTCAACCTGTACTGGGTGTAAAGCACACCTCATTCACACATGCCATGGATACAGACAACCTGCATCAGACAGGATAGGTGGGAACAGTGGCACCCTGTCCACAACAGTAGTACAGGGGAATATGCACATCACCCGCACTCCTGCCCACATCACTGGTGAGCATGGACATATTGCTGACTGATGGCAACAACAGGAAGTGTCCATGGGGCATGAGAACATCACAGTTTGCCTCCTACATTAATACAGGAATGTGCTTACAGTCCTGTCACTAACTACAGTAAACACACTCAGGCCACCATCCACACACCATCCACATGGGAGGTGACCACTGTCATACCTCTACACAAAAATGAATGGTGTGCAGTGGATTATGCCATTAAGTGTCCAACATTGGGGGAACTGGACAGGTCAGGGCCAGGAGTGTAATGCAAGATGTACAAGCCATGATAGCTTAGAGTGTTATGGTATAGTCTGGATTATTTGCAAGTAATACCCACTGTTGATGTGCACATGGACAACTGTATGAGGTCCCCTGACCTTTTTTCCTGTTTGTGTCTTGCAGGTACAATGTCCCAGGAATGTCTGACCGCATACACACCCCTGGAAAATGATGCTATAATCAAGTTCCTCATAGTACATCATGGCATCCTCTTCAGCTGCAGGGCTCAGGATCTGCAGGAAAGGACCGACCTGTGGAATGAGCTCATCCACAGGGTAAACAATGTTGGCCTGCACAACCACAATTATGAGCAGGTGTGGCATCGCTGCACGGATCTGATCCACCACGCCTGTTAGCATGCTGCTTTCAATTAGGAGGGACAAGCTAGAAGCAGGTGGGAGTCATGGCATCCAGCCCTCATTGACACCTGCTGTGGAGCTCCTCGCCAGCCTTGGGGCACCCACCCACCAGCCAAGCCAAAAAGTTGAAGACAGCATTGTGGAGGTGGGTGCCACCCACACAATGGATGAGGAGCATGCAGGTAAGGCCCCAGGGCACATTAGTAGACCACTGTTGCTTATCCATTTTAATCTGTAAAGTATCAACATGCATATGTCAGATAAGATAGTCTTTTGCTGCAGTGTTGTAATGAACAGATATGCATAATCTCTAGTATTGTGGGTTTGTACTGTTGATGTTCTGAAATGTTGCTCCCACCCTGTACCAATGTCACAGGTGTGGCTACTGACATTATGTCACTCACACAACTATTTAGGTCCCTCTGGTATACAACTGGGGCAACAGCCTGTAGCTGGTGAGTATGGAGTTGTTTTGCTTAGGTTTTCCAATACATTGGCCATGTTATGGCCATACTATTTGCTATGCACACATTTAACACACCTACCATAATGCATGTTGTACATGTTCACTTATTGTTGGTGTTAACTGCACTCCATCACAGTGGTCACTATGGTGGCATATCTGAAGGATATGTAAGAGTTCTTCAGTATACCTAACAACCTGTCAGTACAAGATGTGTGGACAGAGATGAACATAATGGTGGGACAAATGGCCTACAGTAGGGACATGTCTGAAACATTACCTTTATACAGTTTCTGCAACAGTGTATACACCACTATTACAATGGCAACTGATCGTGATCTAAACAATAGCATTTCACAATATCACATTCCACACCTTTAACAACCTGTAATGTGATCCTAACTTGAGCAATGAATGTGTAATATGGAAACTTATGTTAGGACAACAAATATGGGGAATACATAACTTAACATACACTGGAAACATATGTGTGCACACACTCCAAATAACATATTGTGGAAACAGCATGTGAGGTACTGACAGCATTCACTCTTCTTGAATACAGACCTTCCATCAAGTGCATGGCCCTAATGTCACACCAAGTAATGGTCTGCTGTCCAAGAAGTATGCCCATGACATTTGCCCACTCACCTGCAACAGAGGCAACCGTGACTTGCACACATCTTACAAACCATGAAATATATCCCATATCTGAATGGTAGCACTCAGGAGTGGGAAAAGTAGCCTTACGTCACCATTGCATATACCATGGCAAACAGTGCAAGCAGTCATGTATGTGTGTATGAAGTATGGGACAACATTAATGTAGAAAATAAACAGATGCCCATCCAAAACAGATGACAACACATGTTGCAAACTGGTCATGGAGCCTACCCAGAAACATTGCAGCAACACTGAGGGACTTTCAGGAATGTCTAGCAAGTACTGCCTGTGCAGTACCTGTGTCGACAATTGCCTGGAATCTGCATAAGTGTGGCCTATGGCTTAGGGTAATCAAACAGAACAGTTGTTCCACAGGCAACATCATCTAGGGCTCTCTACAGATAGCATATGCTTAACATGAAGTCTCCCAAAGGCATGTGTTGCAATGTGTATTGGTGTCATGAGACCAAGGCTGAAACCTACAGACAGTATTCATAAAGATACATGTAGTGCACAAGCAACACCTCACTCCACCTAAGGGCACCATCCCCATTTTTACCTTGCTGGTGCCAGTGTACACCTTTAGGTTTGCTGTTCATTAGCAATAACTAGGCCACTAGACATGGTGTTCGGAATTTGGAACACTGCAAAATAACACTCATGTGTGGCCCATAGTTGTCATGCATCCACAATAAGGCTGAGAATGGGGAGGTGGTGTCATCCTGAAACACAACAGTGAACTGAAGCATACATCCAAAGCTCACTAAGAATGGCTGTATCTGAACACAGTAAAGGTCACAAATTGTGTCAGACATAACCCTGACTCCACAGCAATAGTGAAGCTACTGTGTGACTTCCAAGGGCTGTGCACATGAGCTGACCATGTAATCCGGCAGAGATGAGGGACATTTGTCAGGCAGAGTGACAAAATAATGGCAAGTGAAGATGGCCATGCTAGCATACCCTTTCCAGGAATAGTGACTGCTGTAGTTCACTTAACAGGTGCTGCAACAAACCATTGCGTTAAGGGTGTGCACACTTATGCAACTCACATATTGTATGCATCTCATTCAGCATCTGCACGACTAACACACATTTGTTTGATACTGCACTGGATTGCGCAGGTCATATATCACATATTAGGGGTGTGTAATGTTAACATATGCAGTATTGTGGCCCCATTGCATACCATGGAAGAGGCTAGCATGTCAATAAGGGTATGTACACTCCTCATATCCACATTAATCTTTGAAGGTTGCCAGTGTAACCAGATTTTATTGCCCATACATGCACTGCTGATGATGAGCTCTACAAATCAGAGGTCAGGCTTTAACTATTGACATCAGTCCTCATTACATCCCAGGTATGTGTCAGACAAACACACAGGGGCTGTGAGCAACAGAGCAAACATTACTGCCACACATATACACATTCAACAATGGTGTGTGCACTTGTGAGGTATGGTGCACAGTACATGCCACTATGCTATACAGGTGCACAGCAATACTGTGTACATGGGTGCAGTGTGTTCCAGGGAAAGGGGCAGCACCTACTAACACAACTCATGCATCACAGAGATGTATAATGCTGGTAACAAGGACTGAGTATGGCTGCAGTGTATGCTGTTGAGTGCCATATGTCATGCATATTGATGGTTGGGTAATGAGAAGTCTGTGTAATATATTTGTGCCACCACACCTATAAGTGTGTGTGTGTGTGTGTGTGTGTGTGTGTGTGTGTGTGTGTGTGTGTGTGTGTGTGTGTGTGTGTAGAGGTAAACCATAATGTACAGGTCTTAAATTACATTTTTTGTTTGCCCCTCACAGGTGGCGAAGTGAGTCAGGGTCCCTCCTGCAGGCAAACTGATGTTAGTGTTGATACAGACTCTGACAATGATGATAGGCATGTACTAACTGAAACCCAAGATAATGCTCTGACATACCCACAATCACACATTGACCAGGACTGCAATATAACCCCTTGTCTATCTAATCAGTGCTACTACAGTGATATGCATTTATTGCACATGCCACAGGGATAGTAGGGTGAGGGTTTGTCATGGCTTTCCTAATGTCAGCAACATCACTATCCCTTATAATGTATGGCAAGGTGTATTGTATTTGGAGAATGTGGCCTCAGAATGCTGTTTCCTACAAATATGCACACTCACACACATACACACACTTGCCAGGACTTGAAGGTTAACCCACGCCTATCTACTCATTTGTAGAACAGTATTATGCTGGTACTGTAAGCTCCAGGTAGCCCATCGGGTGAAGAGTGTAACAAGGTACATTTAACATCAATTACAGCAGCAGCCATTTTTAAGTATGGCAATAGAGGGTGTGGTGGGTGAGAATGCCCTCAGGGTATTGTCAACTACAAGTTTACAAACACACAGACACTGTTATTCTCAGTAATGCACAATGACACATTTGTCAGTACTGGGGTCCATAGGTGCAGGTGTTCCTAGGTGTGTACCAGGCTAATGTCCATGGAGAGATGAGAAGAGTAGGTCATGTGGGTACACTGGTATCATGCCATCTGTCATTTGTCAGCAGGCCATCTGTCAACTGATGCCACTTGAATGATTCCAAGGGTGACAGTTAAATTCAACATCCAATCATCTGGTTTTCTCTTGCAGAGGGCCGGTGAGGTGCTCCAATTGACATGTATGCAATATATATAACATAACATGGCCAGTGTCGGTGTTAGAGACCTGTACCTAAGCATGTTCCATTGAATGTGGTAATCTTTTTGAGGTATCCATGGCATATGGTACATGCAGGGTGGGGGGTTCTAGCTGTGGCATTCATAACACAGCTGGGCAGACATGTCAGTGTCAGTTAATCATAGATTGCCTGTAAGCAGCGAAGATGGATATCTGACATCTGCACATCTGTACAGAGGACAGACAGAAATCTGCTAGCCAACAGGTTATACATTAGGATGAATGCTTTGACAGATAGACATATGACACTGATAGGTATGCCATTACTACATGACAGCAGCCCTCTATGACATGTCCTAAACACATAGTAGTTTACAGTTAATATCCACATATCAGATTAATATCCAGTAAGAGATACTTAATAACATACAGCTCACACACCAAAAACATGATAGCCAGTACTCACAGTCCAGCTTTACATGCAGTGGTGTATGATTCCAGTACTACAATCTGTAATCTACTCTTACTTGGAAAAGCACTGTTAAAAGTAGCAATGTAATGATACAATACATGCAAGTGTGACTGCATATAACCTGGGATTCTACCCTTGTATGAAACACATACAAAGAGAAAAGACTGTTGAACTAGCCAAGCATACTCAGGTGTCCCACACAGTATACTCACACCCCTTGCTACTGTAATAACAGCACGTAGAAGCATGTAATGTACATGGGATTAAATACACTTATTAAAGATGTAATTACCCAGCTATTTTATCAGAATGGAATGTGATCGCTGGTTATCAGGGCTGAGCTATGCTTAGCAGTTGTAAGCATTGCTTACATGTAAATACTAAGCAGATTTGCGCACTGGTAAGCGAAGCTGACATGGTGGAAACGCTTATTCATTAAACCGTACATTAGCACCACTTACCGTCATGCAAACCTGCACAAACCCACTTAAAGCTGCTCAAAACTGCCTTAACCACTCTGTATCCAACAGTTCTTGTTCTGCCTAGCAACAAAAAAAACAGGTTTTGCAGATCTTGAACCCAGGACCCTCTACACTAAAGTCACAGCAGTTAACCATTAAGCCATTGGAGCTGGGAAATATTTGTTGTTTTTTTCAAATAGATCATTCAGTACACATACTGAATAGTAGTGAACAACTACTTTGCCTACTATAATTGTTTAGCACTTGTAAGTGAAAATAGTGTTGAATCAGTCATGTTTTTATATCTAAATATATGCATATCAGATAAATATGGTGTGATACATCGGGACGGTATATATACAACACTCAAGTTTACACATGACAGGTATATGGATATCTACATAGATATATATATATATATATATATATATATATATATATATATATATATATATATCTAGATATATGTAAACATGTTTATACACACATATATATATATTTATGTATATATATATATATATATATATATATATATATATATATATATTTATATATATTTATATTTATTTATATATATATATATATATATATATATATATTGGTCTACATGAAAACGCTGAAAGTTCTAAACGCCGATGATGAGAACACCGACACTCGAAGATCGACAACAGAGAAGACTGACAGTTGAGAATCCCGACAGTTGACAATCCTGATGCTGAGAACACCTAAATGTTAAGGTAAGTGTGCGATAGGGACGGACGTTAGGGTCAGGGTGTGGGTAAGGTAAGTGTGTGATAGTGATGGATGTTAGGATAGGGTACGGGTCAGGTAAGTGTGTGATAGTGATGGACTTTAGCTTTAGGGGCAGTTTAAGTGAGTTAGGGTTAGGGTGCGGGTAAGGTAAGTGTGCGATAGTGACGGACTTGAGGGTTAGGGTGTGGGTAAGGTAAGTGTGCGATAGTGACGGACCTTAGAGTTAGGGTTTGGGTTAAGGTTAGTGTATAGATAGTTGTATATGTAATGTTTAGTGTAGATTTGTAAGGTTTTTGGTGTGCTTGTGTTGTGTGCCTGTTTTTCGGGAAAGGTATTTGTTTTGTTGATTGTCGGGATTGTGGTTTGTCAGACATGTGAAGTTTCAAGTTTTTGAACTTTCAGTTTCTTTCAGTTTTGTCATGTCGTTTATTTAATTGTCGGTGTTTTGGAGTGTTGGCATTATCAGGTTGACCCATTTTATATATATATATATATATATATATATATATATATATATATATATATATATATATATATATATATATATATATATATATATATATATATATATCTTTATATACACATATATTTATATATATATATATATATATATATATATATATATATATATATATATATATATATATATATATATATATATATATATATATATATATGGTTTACTATCATTATGTCGAAAATTAAAAAAGAAAGTGTACTTATCAGTAAAGTCTTTCACCGAAAGTACACAATTCCGAACGTTCCTAAAGTTGAAAAATAGCTGTTAATGTCGAAAATGTTGCTCGCGACATTTTCGACACAACAGCAATCACACCCTTCCCTTAACTCCCTAACTAACTAGCCTAAACTCACGTTTATGCACCCCCCTGTGGGACGCTGCGCCCCCACACCCCCCCTAACTTAATATTCCAACTCTGAGATCGCACTACAGTGAGGAAAGGGATGTATTTCCCTAACCGCACTGTACCACGATCCCCTTACATGAGCGAACGTTATAATTGCGAATGCACAGTCCATTCGCAATAATAATGTTCGCTCACATAACCTGCCGAAATATGAAGTATTTGAATATATGTTGTTTGAATACTTCATAGCCGTGCAATTGCACAGCGAAATTCTGATGGTAAACCTATATATATTGCATGTATATCAAACATATGCCCATAACATGTAGTGGAGTCATACCTCAGTACCATAAGTCACAACCTCTTAGTGCAAGAGAATGTAATGTAAGTATTGCAGGTATAAATATAGAATGTTGCTAAAGTAACAAAGGTTGTGTCAACCGACATATGTAGGAAATCACTTCTGATACAGACATGTATGCCATCAGTTACTGACAGACATCATAAAATCATCATAGTGAAGTACCAAACAAATCACAGTAATGATCCTGTGGAAAATAGCAGAAATATGACCAATAAAGTTGGACAGTCTGACACTATCTGGTCAGTCCAGAGGTATACACAGATCTCCTTAGTGCAAGACGTGTGGACCAAGCCTGACAAAAGGGATGTTTTCAGCCATGAAAATGTGGATATCACACAAATATTGGAATAGATAAGCTCACACAGTTGATGCATTCACACCCTCCTGTCTGTCCTAACACATATTAACCGGAGGAGGAGAGGTGCCAAACCCACATACCTCACACTAGTTAGTGACATACATCTTCACAGCATCCCTCTGCTTTTTCAGAAATGCACAACACATATGTTGGCCAGGCAACAGTACATCTGACAAATATCTGGACATAACATCACACTAGGTAAATACACTGAGCTGCTAGGCATGTCACAAAGCACTATGTAGACTGCAGGCAGACTGCCACGCAGCATTCCACGTCAGACAGAATAAGACCAAAAACACTGACATCTACCACAGTCTGCACACAGGCCAAGTAACATGCTCACAATACACTGCTACACAATACTGACACTCTGTCAACAATCACCATAAGTACACAGACCTCACTACTGTACAGACTACAACAGAATGTCCAGGTTTTGTCCTCAAATATAAGGCCTACTATACATAACATGTCTAGCAGTGTGATATATCGCTGGCTTGTTATCAGGAATGATGTCAGTAAATAATGATATACTGTACATATGCACCTCTTACTGCATGACATATGGACAATGGGTGACAGACTTGTGGGACAGAGGCACAAACACAGGGCCAATAGTGACATATCGCTGTGATAAACTGATAAAATTCCTGGTGTAACAGGGTTCGTTGTGACATATCTCTTCTGAGGGATATGAAGTTAGTAATTCACATGGATGTCACCATGTACTGACTGCAATCATCAGAATATGCTACTGCATTTCTAAAGATAGGAAATGTGTGAGTAACACACCACATCTAAGACTCCAAACTCTGGCCAGTCTGCAGATTGCCCTACAGGTAAGAGTTTCCTCAACCACATAACACTGCCATGCTTGACTTTAAATCATGTAGAACAGCCATAGCCACACAAACCCTGTTAAACCAACATTACTTCAAATGTAGAACAGCAATACTTACATTCTGTCCCCATGTCTAGAACATCCCCCTCCTGATTGTTGGCCTGTCTCCACAGTGTATGTTGTAAGAGGTATTTCCAACCTCTGTGATGCTGTTTGTCAGACACCCACATGAAGTCCTGCTCACAGTGAAGGAAAAGGGCCAACACCCACATGAAGTGCTTAGTTATAGTAGTGTGTTTCCATGCAATTGGGTATAGGAATGATACCACAGCTGTTCCACGTGCAATGGGCAAGTAAGGGACTCCATTTCATGCACAGGCCATCAGCTGATCATGAGCATTACCTACAAAACTCAAGCTGCTGCCTATGCAAAAGAGATGTACTTTTCCACATCAAGAGAGAGAGAGAGAGAGAGAGAGAGAGAGAAAGTAAGAAAGGAAGGGAGTAAGAGCCAAGCATGTTTGTGTATGATCCGTGGAAGGATAGTGGTATCTGGTTATAATGGTTGCCTATATTGTTTACTAATCCATGCTGTCACATAGTATTTGCACATGGCTGTATACATTTATGGCTGAGGATTGTCTACAACAACCTCTACAGTGTTTAAAAACTGTTGGCTTTGTAATGTGGACAATGGGACATATACGTCCTCAATATAATGATGTAGCAAAAGTCACACTGCAATGGCTCTTGTCATTACACAATCACCCCAACAGGATACTGATGTCACACAGACCTACCAGTAGTGAGTTTCAAACCCCTACCTGACTATGTATTGTTATTACAGTGTTACGCAGTTATTGCACACGTCATGGAGCTTACATGTTGGAGAGTTGTTCAAAGGTATCTTTGACGGTGAGTGACATTAGCTGCGGTGCTCAAGGAGGGGTAAGGGAAGTGTAGTAAGTGTGAATTTCTGCAAAAGATGGTATCAGCAGAGACACACACACACTCTCATAGAAATACACACAATAACAGTTGGCAGGATCAAGATTAGAGCTCCTACCTAACTAGTTTGCTACACTACAGTATTGCACAGTTATCACAAGCACCACTGAACTGATACGGCTTAAACATGGCCAAAGAGTTATTTCAAGGTGAATGACATCAGCAGGTGTGCTAAATTAGGGCAATGGGAGGTGTAGTGCATGTGAATGGCTTCAAAATCATTCATCTCCACACACAGGCACACACACACACACACACACACACACACACACACACACACATACACACACACACACACACACACACACACACACACACACACACACACACACACACACACACACACACACACACACACACACACACAAACACACTTGCCAGTACTGAGATGCATAGGTTCATTGCATCACAGGTGTGTAGTAGGTGAATGGGCCTGAAAGCTAGACAAGGCAATGCAAAGGAAATACCTTGGCATCAGGCCACATGACAATAGTCCCCAGTGTGGCTCAGAGGTGCAGTCCCTGGAGTGGTCCCCAGTGGTGAGTATTGTATTCACCATCCACTCATCTGGGTTACTATTGTGGGTAGCCAGTAATGTGCACTGCTTCCCGTGTATTTGATCTATATTCCATAACATGGACAGTGTCTGGGTTGTGCACATGTCCCGCGTGCATATTCTTTGACGTGTGGAAGTGTACTTGAGGTCTCCGGGACATGTTGTGTGGACAGATTGTTATCTTCTGATGTAGCATTCCTGACCTCAATTGGTGAGACCTGGCTATGTAACTGAGGTCGTTCTTGTACCTACATTGACAGCATGATACAGGTATTCAGTGGAGTTAGTGGTGTCTGTCCATACAGATCATGTTTATAAGGCATGGGTATTCCCTTTGCGGGTTACATTTTCAGACTCTACAGTTATTAAAGTTGTCCAGTGGGGAACATAGCAAAAGGGCCACTGTACACATTTATTTGCTAACTGCGGGGATGGAACAGGGTGCCATGTCCTTTTACTTGCTGGATAACACACAGTCAGTCAGGAGATGTAACACATCAAAGTATTTCCTGATGTCAGTAGCATTGTTGTGATCAACAGGCATGTAGCCCACTGCAATAACACCATGGTTACTATCTGTTAGGGTTAGGAAATATGCGGGGAACTACCAGTATAGTGGTTTTTGCCCAGCTAAGTGTGTTTGTGTATGAGACATGGGTGGAGAGTGTTCTCTGAGGTAATGATAGAGAGCATATATTATGGCATATTTAGATAACTAGAACTTTGCTTTGGCTGGCTTTTGCGAGAAGACTGTAGGTTCTGATTAGCTTACAGGTAAAAAAAAAATGCATCAGGTCCAAGACCAGCTTTCTCTTAAAAATAGTAAAGGTAAATATTTGCTGGACATACAGCTCAGGTTCATTCAGATATGCATTTCACACGTAATTGCAAAATCCAAACTCACCACAGACAGTGAAAACAGTGGCCATTCCATTTAAAAACAAGGTAGCAAGTCCCTTGAAGGAAGAACCATTTGTCACCCAACATTCAGGTTATCTTATGAACACTGAAACTTAAAGCTGCACTTGCATTACATTCCTCCTCTCTTGCTACATACTTACCTACAAAGAAAATAAAAATATGCTCTGCCCAAACTCTGTGGTACAGCAGGATAAAGATCTGACTTGGGCCAAAGCTAGGTGACATGTTTTATGTTACCAAATTCACTTAAGAGGGGGTTGTGGTGGCTCCTCCCCTGTGTTGACCTGGTGCTTGAGCATAGTAGCATAAACTGCTCCCCCAAGAGCAGGCATGTGGGGGTGGGTCACCACAAGGCAATTTGATAGCCCTTGCATAGGTGGGTTAATGAATAGGCACATCTCTGTGTTTAAGGTATAGGTAATCCATCTTGAATAAATCACAGTTCCTGTTACTATAAGAGAAGGGGTTAGTTAATATGCTGCAAACTGTCTAATGGCTGCCAGAATGATGGTTTCATAATCATCTCTCATCTCATAGGAAATTAATTATCTGGGAATATACAGATTGCTGTGCTACACTTGGGTTTAGTTTTCAGTCATACAAGTGATTTAGTATTGCAACATATCAGATAATACATATAAGTACTTTTATATGCAGCTGTAGAAGACATCATAACAAATAGTAAAGTCTTTCCTACTGTTAGCTGCCTTAATAGGTCTTCCGTATTTTGCCATTCTACATTACCCATTTGAATATGAAATCACAGTTGCTACTGAAGATGTCAGGCATGTCAGAGTCATATTCTCATACATCAGTACCATCAAGGAGTACATGTGAATTAATGAATGGAGCAAAGTCTCATTTAGAACAGTTTTGTAAATCAGGGTGCATTCTTTCTGGTAGGTACTTGTGTCATTTATTGGTAAAAACTCTCAATGGTGATTCACATGCCTGAAATGAAGAGAGGCCTGTCTTGTATGGGTGCATTCTACTGCATCTTAACACCTGTCTATCCATAGTTTCAACTATGGAGACCCTCAGAGTGTCAGCCTGTTGAATACCAAAAGCTTCCTGTTGATCTGAGTACTTGGCATATGGGTTTACAATTTTGAGAAATTTTCTTGGTTAAAGTGTCAATACTACTTTGGCTGGATTGTATTAGTGGGATCTCTCATTCAGCTGAGCCCTTTGCCAAACTACATGCTCTGTTTGCAATGATACTAATGAAGCAAGTTTGTCTTCATTCTCCTCCACATCAGCAGTTCAGAAGACGACTGCCCATCTAGTTACAATATATTATTTTTGCATTCCAGCCAAGCTAAACAACAGTCTTGTTTAACGTTTGGAACATAATTTTCATTAATTTAGACATTCAGTATAAATTCCTTTGATTGCCACTTTGATTGTGGAGAATCTGCTCTGAAAGCTCAAAACTAGAATTCCCACAAACATAATTCTTATGGCAAACTACTAGAACACACATTCACTGAATGTTTTGTGAAAATAAGTGAAACACTTTTTTTATGAGGCAAGCCCCCTACTCCCATCATAGTAAAATGAAAAAAAGGCTTCCACAACAACGAAAAGTTCACTGAGAAATTCTGTTAAAATGTAGGCTTTAATAAAACGAAAAAATAAAAAGCATTGCAGGTCAAACATGATAAACGCTTTCAGTTAAAAACCTTCTTCAGATCCTCTTTGGTTTGGTTGTTTGTACTCCCATCATAGGGATGACTTCACCCCAACACCCAATTACTTATAAATGCCAACTTGACAGTTGCACAACATCAGAAATAATAAGGAATAGTGAAAGATGGTGCTCACAACTGTGATTTCAGTTTTTTATTTCTCCAAATAGTTTGGATTTCTAATGTAGTCACAAGAATGGACCCTTTCCTAAGTCTGGGTGTGATTAGAGCTCAAGAAATTAGTATCACTTCAGGTTTTTGTTGTTAGCCAAGAGTGCTCTCCTCATCACCATTAATGTTCCCAGAAATACCTCTTTGATTTCATGTGGAACTGTATGTATCGGTAGCACATTACGGTATGGCTACAAATTCTTTTTGAATTAGTCATGTTACTCCTATTACTGTTAGAACTATTTGAGTATCTTTCTTATACATTGCTTTTATTTGCAAATCCTGGTATTTTATGACTTGTGTCTGTTGATACGTAAGACATGACAATTGCTGGATGTACTAATTTCAATGATTAATGACACTTTTTTGTGTTTTTTCCTTGTGTACTGTATAGGATTTTCTTGCATTTCTTTTTTCAGCTGTTGGTACTGTTTGAACCCAGCTGCACTGAATTTCTGCAATGTTGATAATTGCTTTGTGGTTCATGCTTTCAATGTGTTGTAACTACTTCCATATTGTGGTACTTGTACAATCACCAGTATAACAATCTTGCTATGTTTTGTGACTTTCAGTATACAGGCTATCACAAATGAACTGTTGGTAGTTCTGTTTTACAAAGTCTACATTTTGTGTTTTTCTCTCACTTTTTTCAAGACTTTGTAAACCACCATGTTCATATCCCACTGTCTTGGGCCACTATTATTAGTATTTCATCTTTCAGCTTACATTAACCATTCCATAGCCATTCCTGCAGCAAATCTTGGTCAACAGTGGTTGTTCTAGTTTTCTATCCTTGCCAATATTTTTGTGGTCTTTCCAGTTTTGTTCTGTTCGTTTTCTTTATATTTGTTTTCTTTTTTGTCACTTTCAGTTGATGTCTGATTCTCATCTACTTCTGGACTGATTTCCATGCCCACTCCATTTTAAAATGTTTCTGCTAAACTGGGCATCTTCTTCTTCTTCTGTCCCATGCTTTAAAATTGCCAGACCTTCTTTTTCCAAGTATTTCTACACTCCCACTTACACAAGTTCCTTTATATCACATTCCTGTTCCAAGATGATATTTTGTCTACTGCCATTTTCCTTTTATAAATGTTGTTTTATGTTTATCAAGACCAAATGTCCTTGTAGTTGTGCTTTCAGATCCTCATCTGATCAACCATACACTTTTAAATCATCCACAGAAAGTGCAATACTTCTTTTTTCAAAGTTGTTTTCTTGGAGCCAATCTGCAACACATCCAAATCTATTAAGTATGGAGCTTAATGGGTTAAAGGCAAGACAGGACATCAGTGATGAAAAAGAATCACACTGGAATATGCCCCTTTGATTTTTTTTCCCCTGGGATAATAATTTGTTTTTTGTCAAGGTTTAGCTGCAAAGTGGTTTGCTCCCATTTTTAGTCACTGCAATGTAATCAATTAATACTGGGTGTATCTTATACATATGTAGGGATTCCATTACCAATGTATGTGGAATGTTGTCAAATGTTTTTTTTTATTTATCCGTGCCATATATAGAGTTTCCCTCTTCTTATAGCTCTCTGTTATAAGAGGCCAGACACTGTGCAGATCAACAAAAATAAATATAAAAATGGCAACTCAATTAACATAAAATTACTTAAAATATTCTTGAATAAGCAACATCAAATAGATACATTTTGTGAGGATTCCAGAAGCCAACAAGGGAGATGATTCCATAGAACAGGGACTTTGTTAGCTAAAAGAATGGCACCCAAAGGAGTCCAAATTATACAATATTATAATCAAATGGTTTTGTGAACTGGAATGGTGTGAATGGGAAGGATTATAAGGATGTAAAAGTTTCCTTAAATAAGGTGGACCGAGATGTGGAAAGTGAAAGCTATACCATAGCAAGGATATTGTATTTTATATGATAACTTACAGGAAGTTGGTGTAGGCTTTGCAGAATTGGAGTAATATGTTAATATTTTAGAATATAAAAAAGTAGACACTGTGGAATTTTGCACACGTGGTAGAAATTCAATCTTTTTGTCAAGAATGCCAGCAAATAAAGCATTACTATAATCCAAACTAGAAGATATTAAATCATGGACCACAGCTGGGACATCATCATAAGTAATAAAGTGCTTGATCAAGGAGATATTCCAAAGGTGGAAACAAGATGATTTTACAGCATCTAGAATTAGGTCCTTGGGAGTCAGGCAGTCATTAAAAATCATACCAAGGTCACACACCTTTGACACAAAATTCAGTTTATCACCATGATATTGAATATTAGGCAGTAGTACTGAAAGGGAGGAGTTTCTCAAAACTGCATGAATCATCACTGCTACTGTTTTAGTGATGTTGAGTTTAGGCCTATAGCTGACAATCTAATCATGGATAAGTTCCAAGTTATAAAAAAAGTAAGAGAAGACATAGAATCATGAGGGAATGAAAGGTACAGCTGTGTGTTATCAGCCTAGCAATGGTATTGAATACCTCTCCAATGAATTATGTCTCGTAGTAGCAATAAGTAGATGATAGATAATAGTGGACAAAGAAAATAGCCTTTTGGAGCCCCACAAACCACAGGACAAGTGGAAGAAGAACTCACACACGAACATATCCTCTAGATATGTCCTGATAAGTAAGAAACAATCCAGTTCAGGGCATTCCCAGAAAGGCCACAATGATGCTCTTTTCTTTCTGTAAGGATAGAATGGGCCATTAAATACACTGCTGATGAGAGATCGAAAAGGACCAAAAGAGAATAATAATGCTGATCTCTCACAACTAGAAGATCATTAAAAACTCTACTAAGAGCTGTCTCAGTTCTTTGTTTTGCTAAAAATCCAGAGTGGAATGAATCTGCAATGACCTCATTAGTCAAAAATGTTCCATCTGAAAATAAACTATTTTCTGAAGAACCCTTCCCTGGAAAGGGAAGGCAACAGTAAGACAAAAGTTGCTGAGATCATCAGAATCAAGACCAACCTTTTTAAGGATTGTAGTAACCAATCCTTCTTTCAAAGTAGAGGGGAATACACCAAACCTAAGACAGATGCTTATGATCACATAGATAAGTGGACATTTGGCCTCAAGGGATGCTACCATAAACCAAGAAGGACATGGGTCAAAAGAGCAGGTAGTGTTTCTCATGCTGGAAATAATGCAGGTCATTGATGTCAGGAATGGCAAACTCTTCTCACATGGAATTTGGGAACTCCTTCCTTTGGCCAATTCCAGGAAAGGAAAAAATAGGATTAGGTAAAGAAAATCAAGTGAGAAATTTTAGTAGAATGATAATGGACATCCGATTCACATTCTTCAACAGATGAGGGCAGGTATTAAGATAGCTAGGATTAGAAAGCTGATGCACTACTTTAGAATGATAAACTGATTCAGGACGACACACTTCATAATGGTAGTAGGTAAATTAATTGTCAAGGGCAAGCTTAGCCTCTAATACACCAGTTCTACACCACCTGCATTCTAGCCTGCAGACAGTCTTTATTAGCATGTAAGTAGATGAATGTAATCAAGGTTCATGTAGGACTACACTGAGTGAACTCTGAGCAGAAGTAACTGAGTCAAGAGAGGATGTCAACATAAGATTATAGGTATCAGCGAGTTCATCAAAGTCATCAAAATAGTTACACAAAACAGATAAATAAATATCAGAAATAAAGTCAAGAGAAAGTAGAAGTCTTCTAAAAGAAATGAGAGACTTCAGTGTAACAAACAGTTGGGCAATTATCACTGAGTCTAATACAAAATGGTCAGACCATAACACTGTACTAATATCAAGCTAATATAAGCAGAAGGAGAAAATCCAAGCTATGTCCTTGAAAGTGGGTAGGTGAATCATTGTGCTGTCTGAAACCAAAACCATTCATGATTGGTAAAAAATTCCTCGACAAACACCACTGATGTTTCATCTAATCTAATGTTTAAACTACTGCAATTGATCAGTGTGGATAAGTTACAACATGAAATATAAAAAATCTACCAAGTATTTTAGAAATGGTTATAGTTACCTGGAGGACAGTAAATAATAAGGCATCCAAATGAAGAGCCATGGCCCAAAACATATTCAAAAGAGTTAACTAATTCAGTCACAATGTGACAAACCTTTATGGTGTCATAACAAATAATAGCACCCCCCAAGCAGTTAGTTGTAAAATGCTGGCAAATCATATAACTGGGGGGAACAAGGGCTGAAAGAATGGGGCCGCAGTTGTCATTAAGCCATGTCTCAGTAGCAAATACTAAAGCATTACTATGAATTGTCAGTTTATAAAGTTGTTTTATTTACTGCAGAACACGCATTAAAATAAATTGCACAAGTTGGAATATCAGAAGTATTTGTATTAAAAGTAGAAACAGCTATTAATGTGTGCTGCCTAAAAATGAATCTGTTATGTGGTGAAACATTTCCAGATTAAAACAGGAATAGCCTTAACCTGCTTGTAGGTGCTAACTCTTGATGGGAAGAGAGATGCCAACCTCCCTATACCTTTTACGTATGCCTAATTTAGAACAATGTGCAATAACAGCAGCAGGAAGCACAGGCATAATAAATGGACAACAAGCAAATGATCACTCAGAACAATAAAAGATTGTCATATTAAATGTGTTCCCTTCTCTGCGTCCTTCTAACACTGATACATCTTGTCTTAATTGCTGTATTGCTTTCTCTTTTTGATACATCCGTGGGAGTACTTTACTTGTTCCCTTCCTTTCCTTTGTCACTCTAAATTTTTGTGGTAATGCTTTATCTGTTATTAGATTAGCTGCACTGTCTATATCTTATGTGTTTCTGTTATATTACATGAATTAGTCTATCTTTCCAGCCTTCCAACATGCTGGGCCCTGTTTATTTACTATAATCTATTTCTTTCAGTTATCTCATATCCGTATCAGTATCTAATAAATCAAGGTCTTCCATTAGGTCATTTTCTTCTGGGCTGACAGCATTATCGTTCCTATCTATTTCCTGCTCTTTCTCTTGTGCGGTTTTACTGGACTTTTATATGAATTTTCTAGAGAAGATTCCAGAACATTGCCCTGTGACATACCTTTTTCAGATGTGTCCTGCTAAATCTGTTGCTTCTTCATCTGGGTCCTCATTGGCCCATCACATTGCAGTATCACATATGACAGATTTTCCAGTGTTTCATGCTGATTCTCCTTGCTGTATAATTCTAACTATTCTTTCTTGTGAGACTCCTACTGAATACTCCAAGGCATCACTCTATAGTTTATTATCTTCAGAAGCATCCTGTTCCATCTGTCACCCCTCCATCTGGAGAAACTGTCCCATCATGTTGCAATATTGCCTTTGTTGGAGTAGCCACACTAAATCCTTCAACTTGCAGCTGGTCTATCAGTTAATTTATTTGTTTAAATTCTAGCAAATATATTTTCCAGTGTGAAATTTACCATAGCTGGATTTTGTTCATAAACTTCTCTTCATATAACTTTGGAGGTGCATTTTTTTTAGTATTGCTTATTTGGCTTTCTTGTTTGCATAAATAGCATAACATATCTGATATATTTGTCTTTCCAATGTCCATGTTTCTTTTTTACAGCATTAAAAAGCCTTTGAGCAGGATTCACAAAACCTCCGTGTAAGAGTTAATATGTCTTACACGTAGGCTGCAGTCTAACAGTATGACGTCAGCATGCCATGCATATTCATGAGGCCATGCTGAATCATACCCTAGGCTAACACGGTCCATGTAGGAAATGAGGGGGCGTGTCCGAATGCCGAGTTCTGCAAAGAGACACGCCCCCAGAAGAGTCATAGTCCTGAAAGTAAACTCCCATGACCGAGTCCGCAGAAATGTCAAGGAACACAACACCACACATGCCCCCACAGACTATAAACCCAACTGTAATGTAAAACGTAAAAATAAGTTTAATTTTTTTTTTAATTTCCAAAATGTTTGCCCGTAGTTGCGCTCGTTTGCGCAGGTATGCCATCCGCTCAGCCATAGTTAGCAGACAGTGAAAAGCATATAAGAAATAAATATGCAAATTAAGCCAAGTAGCAATAGCGTAGTGGTAGAGACGTTGGCAAAAGAGGAGGTAGTCACGGTTCGAGCCCCCACAACATCATTCTATTTTTAGTTAAATAAGCATGAATCCAATCCCTTTGTTTTATATATATATATATATATATATATATATATATATATAAACATTTTTCCTGATCTGTTACATTTAGAAACTTAAATTATTACCTATAACTATTAAAAGTTTTCCTTGTATACGTATTTTATTTTCTACCATTTGTCTTTTTCTCTTTCTAAATATTCTCTGTAAAGAAATTCTGGTCTTCTTGAGTAATAGCAATAATACATAATTTTGTCCTTATCCTCAGCAGTCCACTTATTGTCAATACGCCTCTTTCTTGGCCAGTTACTTTTTGTGGACTACTGCCTTCTACTACAAAGGGGCCACCCAACACATGAGCCTGACCAAACCCTGTGGTAGGAATTTTTCCTTGTTCTGAGCATTCTGCTTTCCTTTTCTTTTTTTTTCCTAGTGCATTATAACAGGATTGGGCATTTTTTTCTCCATTATACCCAGTCTTATATACATACAATATATATATATATATATATATATATATATATATATATATATATATATATATATATGTGTGTGTGTACAGTTATCTTGGTAAGATTTTGTTTAAAAAATGGGTCCACTCATCAACACTTGAGGATGAATTCAGTTCCAGTAATATTACTCTCCTTTGCTTGTTGATTTCATCTGACCATTCAGACCCCACTCTGTAGACAACATGTTATGATATTCTTGGAGTTGCTATTTTGGGGACTATGTTTACACAAGATTTACATTCAAATAGATATAGATCTCCTGACTCTGTATATCTTGGTATATTTGCTATATGCTGAAATTCCCATTCTTGTGAAAGATAATATTTCTGAGTTGCAAACTATGACCCACTGTCAGAAATAAGGATGCTTAATGCCATCATATAAAATGCTTTAAGAAGCATTATGACTGAATTAGATAATATATCATATAGTGTTATGACTTGAGAGTAGTTTAACAGTAATCAACACAAATAAGATACTGCCCTTAAAGTGGCATAAATTTGCAACTAATCCCCCGGATTCTCAAAAGCTTGCACGGAGTGCAAGATTGGTACAGGAGCTCAAGCAAGCAATATGTCTACTGTGCGATCCAGGAACAGCCCACAGGGGCGTTCCTGAGCACTTCTGCACTAATCTTGCACAGACTAAGCCCTGGTATGCAAATCACCCCATTTGCAGGTGAAATCCATGCAAATGAGGTGATTTTGTAATCCAGGAAGCTAACAACAGTCCTTGCAAGACTAGTGCTATCTGTAGAAATGTACTCTGTTAGTAACCGAGTACATTTCTGCAAAATCCAAAACGGAGCTATGACAGCTCAGAATAACGGCTACATATCAAGTAGTAAGCATGCCAATGGCCAAGTATAAGGCCGTTGGCATTGCAAATAAAACAAAAAAAAAACTTTTCTTATTTTTTTACCCGATCTTGGCTGTTTAAGCATAGGGCAGTTGCATGCAAACGTCATCGGGGGAAATAATAAAATAAACCTAAAATAAGCATTCTAACTAAAATCTGTATTCTCCCATGCAAGTCAATGGCAGGCAAAAGACAACCTGGCCAGTGAGTAGTGGTTGCTAAGGGGGGGTGGGGTTCAGTGTGAGACATAACTATGCATTAGCAGGCAATCCTATGCAAATGAGGGGAAGGATAGTGAATCCCAGTTTTCCCTAGGATGTGAGTCAGGACACAACAGTGTAAGAGTAGGAATAGCTTGATGCAAGCCTAGGAGGTAGGTGACATCATGGGGGGTATGTCAGGCATACTGTAAGCAGATTGGAGCCCTGTTGCTCGGGTTTGCTCCTAACTTAGCACATCTAAGCTAGGGGATGTGTCTAAACCTGCCTAGCACTCCTTACAAAGCCTAAACAGGTGTGCGCGCCATGCACCAGGTTTTACTGGAAGAAAAAAGAAGTTAAACCAGGAAATAGCAGCAGTGTGCACATATGTGCACTCTGTTTGCACGGTGCACACACGGGCTTAAACAGGGAGGCAATGGGAAGGGAAAACAGCAGTAGGAAGGTAGTCAAGGAAAACTAGCATAGCTGGAAGGTGAAATGTTTCAGAATCAGCCAATTACACAGGCAGCAGATCAGCCCAGCTCAGAACACTACTATATACTAAGCAAACACCTTCCCCTCTGTTTTTCCCCACACTCTACACCGCTGATGTATACAAGCGGGGAAATTTTAACAAACAAACCTACAAAATGAGAAGGGCTGCAGCAGGCATCATAGAACAACATGTGGAAGAGGCTGAGGGTGGTGAAGATGTGAATGCTGCTGAACAACCCACAGTGAGGAGACGGAGAAAAGTGTACAGACCCAGGGTAACCTACCAGGGGCTACATGAGCTGGAGATAGTGGAGCGCTATAGGGTGGACAGAGACCTCCTACAGCAAATTGTTGAGCTGTGACGGCCACACCTGACACACCAAACTGACCAAGGGGAACCCATCCCAGTGGATACCAAGGTATGTGTAGGTCTAGGTATACTAGCCACAGGTACCACACAAAGCACAACTGGGGATATCATGGGGATCTCACAGGCATCAGCATCCATAGTATTTAACCAGTTCCTGGATGCCATATCAACACATGCCAGTGAGCACGTATATTTCCTCAACACCTATGAGGTGTTGACCAGCAATATGCATCTCTTCCACCAAACAGCAGAATGCCCTGGGGTAGTGGGTGCTATAGACTGCACACACATATGCATCAAAGGACCACACAATGAGCAGGGTAGGGCCTACATCAACCACAGGGGCATCACCTCCATCAACTGCCAGGTCGTATGTGATGCCTAGGGCATTATAATGAATGTGTGTGCTGGCTGTCCTGGAAGTTATGATGATTCCCACATAGGCGTCTGACGCAGCTGTGCCAGAGATTTGCCAATGGGGACATCCCCTACAGTCACCTAGTGAGGGATGCTGGGTACACACTGGAGCCATGGCTGATGACACCCATCAGAATTTCACACACACCTGAACAACAACGCCATAAAAAAGCACACGCACAGGCAAGACATATAATAGAATGTTTGTTTCGGATGCGCAGGTCATGGTTCCCTTGTCTGGACACATCCGGTGGAGCCTTGCAGTATTCACCAGCTACATGTATCCAAATTGTTATGGTATGTGCTATGCTACACAATATGATCCTGCAGAAACAGCTGCAGCAGGAACAGCATGGGACAGGGCTACACAGCCCCCCACCAATGCCAAGGCCTGCACAGGCACAGAGTGACCTGGAGGAGGAACAACCTGAGCCTGCCCAAGTAGGAAGAAGGAGGTGTGCCCAGTATGTCCTGGCTGTGGCAAATAGGCAACGCATAGCACATGCACAGACACAGTAGGGACCCAGGGAATGGCACCTCTTTCTGACTCACACATACAGTAAAAGGGATGCCAAACATGACACTACCTATGCTCAACCATGTATAGGGAGTGTACTATGTGCATCTGACATAGGCAGCCCTCCAGCACCATCCGCTAGTTTGGCACATCCTCAAGGTAAGTCAGTCAACATACCAATTGCCAAATGGAGTAGAATGTGTTGTTACCTGTAGCTATGGTATAGATGTGAGCATGCAAGGAAATTGGGTGGCTGAATGTTATAGCAGCAGACAGTAGACACCCATAGTAGCACCATGACATCTGTAATACATACTGGAGTCACCATAGTAGCCAGTACTACACAGGGTGACAAAACCCACTGCAGGAAATGTGTTGGGTGACATGTGTGTCCATATGACCCAAACATGCTAGTCAGGATGGTTCTTATACCCAACAACCATCACAGCCAGCAGGACAGGTGTAGACAAACCCGATCAGAGCCTGTGCCATGGCCCCAGAGTGATGGCTATGGTTAACCTCCCCCCAGGCCTGCACAGACAGACTACAGCAGGGCAGGCATTGGGATGTTAGTTCTGAAGTGTGGGAAGTCAGACAATAATATGTAGGGCAAACAAAGCCACGATCTGTAGTACACTGGTATGCCTCTAGTCAGCATGACAGTTAGCAATACAGAATGAAATGGAGTACCTGACATACCAGTACAGTCATAGCAAATGTGTACAAGTGTCACGTGTGCCCCCCCATCCTACATAGTAATGTAATAACAGTCAGGTGTGCCTCCCCACTCCCGTGTAGAAATGTAGAAACAGTCAGGTGTGCCCCTCCCCGCTTTGCAGAAATGTAGTAACAGTCAAAGCCAAATGATCGATGGATACCCTGCAGAGACAGCATGCTACCTGTTGGTGTACAACACAAAGGTCAGCACTGCAGCACAAACTACCTGGACACGATCTACACATTCAATACAGACGGCCATACTGGGCATGCTCACACACTCAGAGAAATGAAGGCAATATCAGTCAACAACATACTGAAAGGTTATACTGGGCATGCTCACACACTTAAACACATGAAGGTCATGTCTGCAAACACCAGTGGACCAGACATATCTGGCAGTTGCAGTTGTTAGTTTAGACACTCATCAGTATGCACCACTCATGCCTTGCATACACGGTGGATAGGAATACAGACATATATGTCAGGACAACACACTATAATAAGCCAAAGGTAGACATACATAGATATGTGGAAGAGGGTGACTGTGACAAGTAGCCGTCCAGGCCTGTCCCACCCAGCACACAGCCAAACGGCCCCAAACACATGAGGTGCAGATGTCACTCACTGCAGATACTAGCCAGCAGTATCTGTCAGCATTACAGACTATGTGGTGTACGTGCCAGCTGTGGAACATGACTGTACAAGGAAGTAGTCATCTAGAAGCTGTATACACGTACCTGTGAAATATGACTCCATGTGTGCCCGCATGTGGTGTGTCAACCCTTAGATGAATGAGTTATGGCCCATGCACACACCGCCCTCCCCATAGCCCTACTATGAGAAGCTTTCTGAGGTCATTTATGTGAAATACACTTTTGGGAGAGCTGTAGCCCAATAATCTCTGTGGTGCATCCCATAACTGCTTACTGCTGTAGTGTGATAAACTAGTTAGGTAGGAGTTCTAACCCCGGACTTGGCAACTGTGAGTCTGTGTGTTTCTGTGCGTGTCTGTCTGTCTCTGACTGTGTAGAGAGCAATGCTTTTTTGGGTACTCACACTCCTTACAATTCATATACTCAACTTTGGCAAGGTTGCTGATGCCACCCACCTAGAAATACACCTCTGGGAAGGTTCTAGTCAGTGATTTCCATAGCATGTCCTGTAACTGCGTACTGCTGAAGTGTGATAAAGTAATTAGGTAAGTGTTCTAATCCCAAACATGGCAAGTGTGTCCCTGTATGTGTAGAGAGCAATGCTTTTTAGGGTACTCACACTCCTTACAATTCATATACTCAACTTTGGCAAGACTGCTGATGTCACCCACCTAGAAATACACCTCTGTGAAGGTTGTAGCCCGGTAATCTCCATAGTGTGTCCTATAACTGTGTACTGCTGTAGTGTGATTAAGAAGGTGTTCTAATCTCAGACATAGCAAGTGTGTGTGTGTTTGTCTGACTTTGTCTGTGTAGAGAGCAATGCTTTTTAGGGTACTCACACTCCTTACAATTCATATACTCAACTTTGGCAAGGCTGCTGATGTCACCCACCTAAAAACACACCTCTGGGAAGGTTGTAACCTAGTAATCTCCATAGCACGTCCTATAACTGCATACTGCTCTCGTGTGCTAAAGTAGTTAGGTAGGTGTTCTAATCGCAGACATGGCAAGAGTGTATTTGTGTCTGTCTGACCCTGTCTGTGTAGAAAGCAATACTTTTTAGGGTACTCACACTCCTTACAATTCATATACTCAGCTTTGGCAAGGCTGCTGATGTCACCCACCTAGAAATACACCTCTGAAAATGTGTAGCCCAATAATCTCTGTAGCGTCCTTGTAACTGCGTACTGCTGTGTGTGCTAGCGTAGTTAAGTAGGTGTTCTAATCCCAGACATGGCAAGTGTGTGTGTGTCTGTCTGACCCTGTCTGTGTAGAAAGCAATACTTTTTAGGGTACTCACACTCCTTACAATTCATATACCCAACTTGGCAAGGCTGCTGATATCACCCACCTAGAAATACACCTCTGGGAAAGTTGTAGTCCAGTAATCTCAGTAGTGTGTCATGTAACTATGTAGTGCTGTAGTGTGATAAAGTTGTTAGTTAGGTGTTCTAATCCCAGACATGGCAAGTGTGTGTGTGTGCCTGTCTGTGTAGAAAGCAGTACATTTTAGGGTACTTACACTCCTTACAATTCATATGCTCAACTTTGGCAAGGCTGCTGATGTCAACCACCTAGAAATACACCTCTGGGAAGGTTGCAGCCCAGTAATCTCTGTAGTGCATCCTGTAATTGTGTACTACTGTAGTGTGATAAAGTAATTAGGTAGGTGCTCTAGTCCGGGACATGGCAAGTGTGTGTGTGTGTCTGTCTGCCTTTGTCGGTGTAGAGAGCAACGTTTTTTAGGGTACTCACACTCCTTACAATTCATATACTCAACTTTGTCAAGCCTGCTGATGTCACCCACCTAGAAATACATCTCTGGGAAAGTTGCAGCTTAGTGATCTCCATAGCTTATGCAGTAACTGTGTACTGCTGTAGTATGATTTAGAACTGTGGTAGGGTTCCATCCTCACCCATGGCAGTTCTGGATGTTTTGTGTGTGTGTAGGGAGCAATGCATTTTAGGCTAATCACACACAGTACATTTCAAAAGGCCTACTTTGGCAATCCTGCTGATGTCATTCATTGTGAAATACACCTTTGGGGAAGGTGCTCTCTAGAAATCCCTGTGATTCATCCTATACTAGCTCCATGCTGTAGTATGATATAGACCGATGTTAGGGGTTCTATACCCAAACATATCAGTTGTGAATGCTTTGTGTGTGTCACTGTCTGTGTAGGGAGCAATGCATTTTAGGCTAGTCACACACAGTATATTTCAAATGGCCTACTTTGGCAATCCTGCTGATGTCATTCATTGTGAAATACACGTTTGGGGAAGGCGTTCTCTAGTAATCCCCATGGTGCGTCTTGTAACAACTCCATGTTGAAGTATGATAGAGACTTCTATTAGGGGTTCTATATCCACACATGTCGATTGTGGATGTTTTGTGTGTACCACTGTCTGTGTAGGGAGCAATGCATTTTAGGCTAGTCACACACAGTACATTTCAAATAGCCTACTTAGGCAATTCTGCTGATGTTATCCAATGTGATATACACCTTTGGGGAAGGAGTACTCCAATAATCTCCGCGGCGTGTACTATAACTGCGTAGACCTCTAGTGTAATAAACTAGCTAGGTAGGGGTTCTACTCCCAGACATGACAGACGTGTGTGTGTGTGTTTGCAACACATATCCTGTGTGGAGGTGGTTGTGAGTGTGTGACACCTGTGGCCAACCAATGTGGAGTGGGTTTTGCATATTTCTTATATGGTGGCATACTATATATCACAATGTCCACAGTATAGGGATAACAGATGTGAAGTAGCTGAGAGGCTGGGGTGCAAAACCATACCCATATATGTGACATCAAGGCCAGGCAATCACAGTTAGCAACCCCAGTATTACCCAGAGCACACTCTCAACCCATGTCTCATACACACACACACACACACACACACACACACACACACACACACACACACACACACACACACACACACACACATGCCTAGGCAACAGCCAATATGTGGGTAGTACACTGCATATTGGCCACTGATAGTAGCTATGGGGTGAAAGCTGTGGGCTACAGATAGCATGGCACCCTGTCCATCTATCCAATATGCATGTACATGCAGACAGTGCACCTTCCCCATGTTCCCAAATGGACACCTAAAGCACCTGTGGTGCCATCACATGTGACCCACAAAGGACATACCATGCCTGACAACATGCCCCCTATTGACAGATGCCACTGACACCAGAGAATGCTGTTAGCATGCTACCAATGTAGGTGCAGGGTAAACCTACTGCCCATTACCAGTTCCCACCATAGGTGGGCAAGACTGGCACATCTGATCATAATCTGTGTTCACAGCATGGGCCAGACACCTCAGGTACAGTTCCACATGTCACTGTACATGCATGTTTGAGGTGTGCACATCCCAGACACTGTTCATGCCATGGACTAAGGAACACATACATGGCAAGTGATGCACAGCATTGGCCACATACAATAGTCATCCAGGTGACTGAATTGGGGATACAATACCCACCTGTGTGGGCAAATGCAGACACTACAGCACAGAGCCACAATGCAGACCATCATCATGTGGCCTGATGCCAAGGTATATCCATTGCCTAACCTTGAACAGCCATCTGGCACAGTTGACCACCACACACCTGTGCAGACATGCACCCATGCATGTCAGTACTGGCACCCTGTGTGTTTCTGTGTGTGTTGTATGGTGCGTATGTTCATATCCACACTCCCTACAACCCCCATGGGCATACTGAAGCATGCTGTCTGATATCAGACACCTCCCCATACCCTTTTCCCATACAACCCCAGTATGACCAGTGTGGTGCATGTGATACCTGCACAGTGATGTGTTGTGGCAATCCCACTACTGATGAGTTGTAATCATGGCCCTGCCAAGTGTGTCAATGTGTATGCATCCCTGTGAGAGTGTGGCTGTGTTGATGCTGGCACCTGTTCATGCGGACAGGCCCGTGTAAATCACGTACCATATAGCTATCGTATCCCTGTTGCAGATGTCAGTCACCATCACATATATGTTCTGAGGAATCCACAACAGATAACCCATGTGGCACATCCAATGACTGCATAGAACTGTGATAGCACTACATAGTCATCAGGGGTTTGATACCCTGTGCTTGTAGGTGTGTGACACAAACATCCCTAGGTTTTACTCTCCCACCACTCCCTGACTTGTCTTTGCCTCTGTCTGCCTCTTCCACTCCCTCTCTGGTGGATGTGGAGATCTACACCTGCTTTTCTTGGCAGCAGCATGTGTATTTTAAGTGATGCTCATGATCAGCTGATGGCCTCTGCAGAAATTGCAGCCTTCCCCTAGCTGATTGCATGTGGAACAGCTGTGGTAACATTCTCATAGCCAATTGCATGGAAACACACTCCAATATTTTGGAACATCATGTTGGTGTTGGCCCTTTTCATTCACTGTGAGCAGGAACTAGATCTGTTGTTTGGCAAACAGCATCTCATATGGATTGGGAATTTACCTGTAACAACATACACTGTGGAAACAGGGCAACACACAGGAGGGGGATATGCCTGACCTGACTACAGACTGTAAGTGCTGCTATACTGCATTTGGAGTACTGTTGGTTTAACAGTGTACATGTGAATATGACTGTCTGACATGTCTCAATACCTGCCATGTCAGTTCCATGTTTATGAGGAATCCCTATCTTCAGGGACATCTGTAGACAGGGCAGTGTGTTGTGCCTTTGGTTTCATGTGTTACCAATGGTGCATCTATCTGTGGACTGCAGAAGGTACTGTGAGGATTGCAGTCTGTAGATGGTGAAAGCCGTGACAGTTACTGGCTTCATATCCCTCATAGGACATATGTTGCACAAACCCTGTTACAACAGTAAATGTATGAGGTTATCACAGCAACATGTCATTATTGGCCCTGTGCTTCCAGCCACAACTCTGTCAACCTGTGTACATATGTCATGGATGAAGTGGTGCATATGTGTTGTACACCATAATTAGTGTCATCATATCTGATAACAAGCCAGTGAGATATCAGACTGCTACACATATTATGTACAGTAGGGGTTATATTTGATGACATAACCTGGACATTCTTTGGCTGTTTTACAGTACTGAGGTTTGTGTACTTATGGTGAATGTTGACAGTGTGTGTATTGTTAATATGTACTTTAGCCTGTGTACAGACTCTGGTAGATGTCATTGTTCAAGGTCCTATCCTATCTGATGTTACATGCTGCTTCACTGTATGGTACCATACTGGCGTACATGTTTGTAGGACCATACACACACATGTCCCATACCACAGACAGCCATCAGACCAAACTGTGTAGCAGCCCAGTATGTGTAAGGTCAGTCTGTGAGTGGCACATATGAGGATGGTGTCAAACAGATTGTCCATACACTTTAATATTACGCTAGCTTAACATATGTGGTTGTGGCTGTGTTCACATTGGTTGTGGTTATGCACTTTCACACAGGTGTATCTTACCCTGTGCTGTGACATGCCTGTAGAGACTGCTATATATGCAGGTACATGTACATTCCCCCATAGGAGATGTAGGCCAGTGTTGAGCCATTCTGCCTGTAGCCTGCACAGTGCATTGTTACATGCCTAGCAGCTTAGTGTACTTACCCAGTGAGATGTCATGTGCAGATACTTGCCAGATGTACTGCTGCCAGGCCTCCCTTAACAGTCATTTATGTCAGACAGAGCAGTGGTATGCTGTACAGATGTATGGCAATATCTAGTGGGCAGTATGTGGCCATGGCACCCCTGTACCAGAGGTTATTATGTGTCAGGCCAGACAGGGGTGTGTGAATGCATTACTTATGGTGGCAAATGTATTCCAGTCGTTAAGTGTTATACCCATCTACATGGCTGTCTGCTTCCATATTGTCAGGTATGGCACACATGCCTATTCGTACAAGACATATAGTCTGTGGGGCCTCTCATCCCCATTAATGGTGCATGTGGACATATGTGTTTTTGTTAATCTGCCATTGCTATTTACAGACGTATGGCCATATATACCTATATAGATATCTGCTTACATATATATATATATATAAACTATGTATGTATATACCTACATAGATATATATATCTGCATACACATAGGTAACGTGCTGTGTATATATAGACATATAGGTGTAGATACATATATGTGTTGATGTAGGCATTTCCATGTATATATGTTATTATATATTAATATATATGTATATATTTTTAGAAAAAAAAAAAAAATATATATATATATATATATATATATATATATATATATATACATATATAGATATGTTGTATCTGTTTAGATATTAATATATTTACACACATACATCTAGATGTTGGTATGCATTCTCTCTACTGTTCCATGCCTGGACTGGAGGTTATGTTTCTGAAAACATCTGGTTTCATTATATCTGCCATGGCTTAATGGTAAATCACTTTGTCTATGATGTGCAGGGTCCTGGGTTCGTTCCTTGCAGAGGCTGTTTACTTTGTTGCTGGGCAGAACATGGGCCATGGATACAGAGTGGTTAAGGCACTTTAAAGCAGTTGTAAGCGGGCTTGCGCAGGTTTGCGTGGAGCTAAGCAATACTTAATTCCGGTTACAGTTCCTTACACTCAGTTGGCTTCTACTTTGCATAATCTGTGTGGCAATGCTTACCCCCATGTAAATGCAACTAATCACGCTTACTAGTGCTTACATATGCATACTACTGCTTATTTGTGCTGCTTACTACCTTACCTTACCTTACCTGCTTACTAATGCCTTATGCATTATGCCACTTGCACTTCACATGTGCATTTCCTGCAGTACTCCAGTTCATACATATATGTTTTTTCATGGGTTTTGCAACATAAATATTGGTTATAACTTGCTTTGCCATGTAAAATTGACTGTGCTGCAGTGCAACTTTAATTGGGAATGTCTGCTTGTTAGGTGAATGCTCAGCCCACTACACTATTGCTGTGCTGCTTCATTTGCATATATCTTCCTTGTTATCCTCTTCACCCTTTTAAGCTTCTTTAGCCATAGCTAAGTGATGGGCACACCTGCACACTTATGGTTAGCTGTACTCAGATATTTAAAATAAAAATAAAGGGGTTTATTCATTTTATTTTTATGTACTGTTGCTGTTGTACACATGGGGGACTGTTGGTGGGGATATGAGGACACCTATGAGCAATCTCACTCATTTTTTATCACCTTTTTGCTGTTCTACATTGCAGGGGCGTGTTTATTCTGAGAGCTCTGCTCTCAGATATGCCCCTGCACTCGTACATGCTCCGTGTAAGCCTAGGAGCTTGGGCAGTGTGCCTTGTTAATATGCATGGCGCGCTGCCATCCTGCTCCTAAACGGGTGCTTTCGTGCAGGACTACGCTAGTCCTGCATGGAAGATTAGTGAATCCGGGGGAATATCTACCGGGACCCCTCTCTAATATATCATTGTATGACTGGGTTGATGGTATCACTTTGTTGCATTTTGACCAATAGTTTTTGTGACAAATGAAACTCATCAAAAAAAAAAGTATAGTACATTTAGACAGGGTTTTCTTTTCCACTCAACATTCTAACTGCATTCTATTTTTCACCATTTACCTTCCAATATGTCATTAAGTGGATTAACAAAAAAATCATGTAACCTTTCTTCAAATGCTGGCAGATAGCCAATGACATCACTGACAAGTCATGATTCAAAAGATTCTCCTTGGAGCTGTTGAGGTGTGATACAAGTGTATCACCTTGCTGGGCATATAAACAATGTTTAAGTCAAATGTTTGTAATGACAAATTCTAACGATGCATAAATGTGCTTTACAAAACAGCTTATGAAAAATGCTTTGTAGTAGTCTATGGTCTATTTGAGAATAGACATGTCTCTGTACATGTCTTCATAGAATATGTTACATCCACAAACAGTAGCTAAAAGTTCTTTCACAGACATATTTTATGGTCAGGCAATGTATCTATCATTGGTTGAGCATCAAGCAATAGTTTGCTTTTGTAGTAATTGTACTAATCCAGTACCTGAATGTCTACATTATTCTGCACTATAGCTGGTTGCATCACATTCTAATAATATAAACTTCAGCCATTAAATTCTCCTTAAGTCAAAAAACTTGCCCTTTGAAGTTTTGTAACAAACCATTTCTGAGCAACATTCTCAGTGACATGGCTACATTATAGAGTTGATGAATTAATTTGGATAAATAGTATACCCATATTAAGAATCTTAATGGTGAATGTTTATTTGACGGTAGCATCATCAAAATAATTCTTCTTACTTTTTCAGAATCAGAATAAATCAATAATACTCATAAAAGTCTCTGAATATTTTGCATTTTGAGCTGCAACCCTCTGAAAGATCTCTGAAATTCTAAATGGCTTGCTCACAAATTAAATTGGTACTTTCCAGTTAGGATGAAATGTACACAGTCTTGAAATTCTGAAGGCCAGTTGTGTCTGCCATGAGCACTGGTTTTACCTAGTTCTAAAAATTACTTAACAGTTGGTATCATGGCTAAAACATGCTAAACTGTTTTTGGGGAGAAGTGGTCGCTTAGGATTGCTTTACTCAAGTCCTTTGGATCAACATTTATGTATTCTGATTTCAACTATTTTGGCAACAATCACCGTTAAATTAACCCATGGGTAAGCCATGCTTGCATTGAAATCACACCAGTCTTCTCCATTCATCATAATTCTTTTTCAGTTTTATATTTCAGGGCTATATGAACCATTCAAAGCCCATGTATTGCTGACTTTTACTTTTATATTAATCTAGAGAATTGTCAAGCCCTGTGAAGAACTCACCATGGTTTGCAAACATAGACATTGAAATGTTAGACTTTTTGCATCAGGCCATTTAACAAGTTCACACACTGAACATAGTTTGTTTAGCTTAATAGACTTCATCAATCATTGGTGAAGAATTACTTTATTTATATTGATAAGCAACCTAACGTACAATAGTTGTGTCTAATAACATAGTTAATAGGCACGCTGAGAGAGAGAAGAAGCTCTTTGACAGAAATATTACCAACAGACAGTTTGGGCAAAATAACCAAGCATTTCAAATATGTAAGACAGTTAGATTATTTGACAAGATCTTGTCTCATGTCCCATCTTAGTAAAATAAATGTTTCTAGTCTTTTTTTTCTTTTTTGTTAAAATTTAGTTTTCTGCTTTTGATTTAGTATAATAATGAAATGCAACAGTGTTGCAGGTCTCATTATTGTACTGTATTGTTGAGTCACTGGCATTACCGAATGAGGTCAGTGTTTCAAGGATGCAGATGCATTGTGTTGCTCTATAAAGGAAAATCGATCAACAAGTGAGTCATGTAGTATTTCAAGGCTGAGCTCACAGGAGGCTTGGAAAAGTGAATTTTGATAGAACATAGTCTGTCTCTTGTCTTAAAGTAGATGGAAAAATAGACGGAAATCCCTTTTAACTGGTATGATACTGAAGGCAATTTGGGCACGTCATTTAGCCGACATCTTTATGATCAATTAGATCAAAAACTTTAAAACTGTGTATAAAGATGGCAGCAGTGGGAAAGTTATAGCCCAAGCTACAAGAAATACAGCCAAATAGCTTTATAATAGCAGAATAATTGTGTAAGTGTATGTTTATGTGCATCCGTTTGATATTTTCTTTAGAGGATTTCACAAGGGACTTAAAATATTAATGGGTCAGTCATTTTCCACTTTAGGGCAGCTGCGGTGGTGCATCAGTTAGCATTGCCATCTCACAGCAAGAGGTTCTCCAGTTCGATCCTTGGCTGTGGTGCCTTCTGTGTGGAGTCTGCATGTCCTCCCTGTGGTCGCGTGGGTTTCCTCCAGGTGCTCCGGTTTCCTCCCAAAGACATGTTGTAGGTGGATTTGACAGTCTAAACTGGCTCTAGGTCTGAGTGTGTGTGTGTGCGTGTGTGTGTGCCTTCTGTGGAAGGTTGGATGCCGGGCTGGCAACTCGACACCGTAAAACTCCACTGCCAATCATGAGTAGACAGGTGATCTGCTATGGTGACCCCTACCCAGGAAAAGCCGGAAGAAGTAATTTTCCACTTTCTTGCAGACCCTGCTCTTGAAGAGAGGAACCTTTTTAACTTTCTGCAGTAAGTTTTGTGCTGTGCTTTCTGTAGTAATTCAGTTAATTGTTGTTAAAGGCAATGAAATTTCTTAAGAATGCTGCTGATGACAGCTCTACAAAAGTAGGTTTGTATGTTTTTATTATTTCTTTTTTTTTTTATCTGTGGCCATCTGAGTAGGGTTAAGTGAAAATACTTCTTCTCCTAGAATGTTATGAGGAGTATTTAGTAATTCAGATTTTGATTGGCTGGTAATTGAATTGTCCATGCGTGTGGTAAAATACTCTGTAAATGTTTTAGACATAACAGAAAAAAGAGTTAAAGTTGGGGAAATAACATCAGTAGAAGTTATTTGTGATTTTCCCATAAAACAACACATACTTTTCCAGATATGTAACAAATTAACTGAATTGCTTGGATGGAAAGTTATACAGCAATTTCTAGAGGTCTACATTTCAGAGAAATATTACTCGCACCACTGTCTTGACCTACTGCATCAGAAACTTATATTTTATGGAAGCTTCAGTAAGCAGATAACTGTCCTGTGTTTTTCAGCTGTTCTCATGGTTCATGAGGCATAACATCACATTTTAAGCAGTTTATGACTGGTCATTTTACACATTTTACTGGGCCAGAAGTGTGTACTAAAAGTTTTACCTCACAGCTGCTGGTACTCACACCCCCACCCACTGAAATACCTCACATTTAAGTAAGGATAATGGAGATATTTTGAGCTGATTGATTAACTTCCTTCTGGAGATTAATGACTGTAATTCTGCACAGTAATAGTAGGTGCTTTGCCTTGGATTTGCACCTGGAATGATAAAAATGTGCTTCTGCATACTTATGCAGCTGCCTCATTTCTCTCATCAGCCTCATTAGTAATCTATATCACATCCGAAATGTTATACCTTATAATAGGTGTTTCAGTCCACTGCTGATACCCTGGTAACATCTAAGGACAGTTCATCTTCATCTTGTTTCTCATGTTTTATTTTTAACAACATTAACTGATTTTGTCTGTTTTAACATTAACTTCTATATAATAAAAGATAAAATAATCCCTCCAATAGTAAAATAATTATATGACTGGGACACAGTATGCATACATCATTTAGCTATATGTACATTAACTGAATTAGTTTTACAACATTATTGCCATTAGTTCAGTAGTTTAATGTGGTTTGCAGGACATTACCGTCTTTATGAGCACTATTTGTTCTTTACTAGTCTCTTTCTTGTATCTCCAGCTCTTTATGTTGTTGCAGAACATATCCATTAACAATTCTGCTTACATAGTCCTTTTAAGTTCAGTTGTAAGATATGTCTGTCTTTTTTTTCTTTTGTCCACCCATCTACTGCTCTATTCTTCATTTTACACATTTTGTCCCGTCATTATGTAGGACAGGCTAGTCTTCTTTCCAAAATAAATAACAATGTATCTTCTTTTGGCTTACTAGTATTTTCATCCTTCTTCAGGCAATCAGATAGATGGGCATACATGTTCTCAGTGTTTATACATAGTAAATACCTGAACAGAAAGTAAACAAAGAATTAACAGAAGGGCAATTCAGATGAATGCAAGGCAGGGCATCTCGCTGACAACAGAAAGAAAGGTTACCAAATTGTACAAAAGTGGTTACATGAATGAATCTATAACAGGGAAAATAAAATTAGGTTTCTAATACAAATACTTCTGCTAATGTGGAGTCATTCTACCTCTCTTCCTCTAATTTTGATTAACTTAGGTCATGTAACTACTGTTGAGGACTCATTATATTTTACCTCTCTAGTGATGGTTAAGACAAGCCATGTAGCTAGCCCATCTGGCATCTTGGTCAGAGCCCCCACTGCCCTGTTTAGTAATGGGTGCTAACTGAAACCCTAATGCTGCCCCTTCCCTCAACCCTAATCTGCACCTTATCTTCATAAAAACCTTCCCCCATAACACTGCCACTATTCAGTTGAATTTGAGGCTACTGTTATGGGGGGGGGGTAGTGTTAATATCGGGAAAGGAAACAGTTTTCGTTTCTTGATATTATTTCATTTGATATTTTTTGTTTTCAGTATTGTGTATATTTGAACTTTTTTGTCTGTGTTTTCAAGTCCACATTATATTAGTTCAATCATACACAATAGAACCACACACACACACACACACACACACACACACACACACACACACACACACACACACACACACACACACACACATATATATATATATATATTTTTTTTTTTTCAACCAATAAATACACATAACTTTGCATGTCATTTTACACTGTACAGCTTTAGCCAAAAGCACTTTATCTGACTGGCATAACACAAAGCCCTCTTGTATGCCTATCCTTGCCGATGAGTGACATAAGTGCTCCTCCTTGACAAGACTGACCACTGCATGTGTAACACCATTAACCAACAAGATAGCCATATGATCTTATGCAAACCCAAGAAAGGAAGGAAGGAGGAAAACAAAGAGTACAGACTGAAAGTCTGTTCCCCTGCAATTCTAGTCATAAAAACATAAGCTTCATTTATATTACATACCAAATTCAAATATCTATATAGCAACATATATATACTAATTTCACTACTTATGTAGAAATAAATTATTAATACATTTTTATATATAACTATTTTAAATATCAAAACATTCTGGCTAACAAAACAGATTTTGCAAAAGTATAGTGTAATGGAGATTTAAGAAATTCAAACCAAAATATGTAAATGAACATCATCTTTGTTAAACCAGGAATGATCCTTGTAATAAAGCCCAAATGTTATATGACTGAAAAAGCCAAACAGGGGGCTGCATATGCCACTCTGTGATTAACAGATCTCCTTGCTTTATTAAAGGACAAAGGACTGGTGGCATCATGTCAATAATTACGTGGAACTATAGCCAACCAGAGCACACCCAAACCAGAAAAGTTATGTTGAACACTAGAAAGACCCTGTCAAATGAAAAACAATAACTTTCATTTGGGAAAAACATAGGTTATTATCCCTGCATGAATCTTGAAGTACGTAGAAGTGTCCAAAAAACACACTTAATTTTAAATCCCTAAGAAATATTGTAAATACATAAGTGATAACTACTGACAAATATACTTAAAATAGGCATTAGATAATGATCTACATGTCTTTTTCAAATGTCCACAAATAAAATATGTCTCCCAGTCCTAAAAGTGCAGGAAGTTTACCACTATGCAGGAAGACCTTTAAGTATGAAGCCATTATTCAAAACTACATTGTGCTCTTTATTTGTAATGTCTGCTGCATTTGGCCATCAAAAAAATAAAGTTTCTGGATTAACATGCTTTGAATAATTGATCAAGTTGATTCCCCAGCAAATGGGCCAAACAATGGTGTCTTCTGTACTATCTAATGTTGCCTGGTGTCCAATACCAGATTGGTCTGTTTTAAACCTGGAAATCTAAACTAAAGTTGTGTAATTAATAAATGTGGCATTCTTCCATTTAATTGTACCCACTAATTCTAAAGACCCTGACATAAAGCCAAATAAAAAATGTGACCCAAACCACATAAAACTCGTAAGAATGAAATATAGCACACAAGTCTGACATACAGCTGCTAATAAAAACTGCTTAAAAGGAGGCATGTCTGGCCCAAGGAAAGATGGATGCATAACTTCCGATATCTCTCATCTGCCAGGTGTTTTTTTTTACTATTATTAATCCTCTGTAGGCAGCAAATTGAAGCAACATTATAGCTCAGCTACAAGCTCCTGCACCAAACCATGAGAAACTCTAGCATCATTTTAAAGAAGCCTACAGTGAGGATTGTGCAGTAATTTTGTTTGACAGGTTCTCAGTGTTAACTGCAAAGATGGGGCCTATCACTTGGCTGGCAAACATCAACAGTCCAGGATAGAGACACTGGAAATGGATGTAGAGACATTAAAAGGTTGTGGATGCAAGATGAGAAAATCATTTGACTCACTTAGGGAATCCATTGCACAGCTAAAACATACCTTACCCGAACAAGCTGGCAAATTCGATGACCCTGAGAACAGAAATAGGGGCAATACCATCTGCATGAAGGGCATCACAACTAAAATCTCCAATCTGAACTTACTTTCCCTTTGTCAGTACCTTTTAAAGATATCAGTTCACTTAATAAACTATATACACTGATATTTATGAGGAGCCACCAGGTCAGATGTAAGAATTGCAACAACACCTGTCTTGGGCATGTTCTAGTTGTTTTTCTTTCAACCAGAACAGCAGATTGGCTGACTGAAGCTGACTTCCAAATAGACATACATGACTTACCTTGTTATCCTAGTAGTTGTGAAAGGTAACAGAACAATCTTGTTTCATTATGAACAAGTGGTAGAAGATTTCCTGGCTGAAACTACCTACCACCATCAAGAGGACTGAGTCCCTGAAGAAGAAGGCCACTGAACTGATAAAGAAACAGAGTGGGAGCTAGCACATGCCAAAATACAGAGACCAGATTTATCACCTAATACATTAAGGGTAAATAAAAAGTGAAGGATTACTTGTATGCCTCCAAGATCCTCTAATTCTAAGGATATTGCTGTTCTGCAGTATACTAGCCATGAGGACTTATTCCCCTCATAACAAGAGGTCACCAGTATGATCTGAACATAATTCTGCCACTACAGCTTCTTGCCTAATACAGCAGTATGTAAATAATGTGAAGCATAGCAGATTGGAGCATCAGGCAGAGAAGCAGAAAGTAACTGGTCCTGCTTGGGACAATGAGAAAACTAGTAACTGGTCTAGCCAGAGTTTGAGGAACTTTCACAAATCACTCAAATTTTGCAAATCCCCTGTCAAATCTAGTCTGTCCAGTGACAAGGCCTGATCAGATATCTTTTTTGGCTGTTCTAACTCTCCATATTTGACACGTTGAGTGGCTGAAAGACTAGCCAAATGAGATCACAGTGCAGCCAATGACTGACTGGTGTTACTTATAAAAGTTTTACTTGATATTATCGACAATTTTGGATAGTTTTATACTTGCTAAACATTGCCAAATTACATAACTTCAGAAAGCTTTTGGAGTAATAGCAACACAGGATACAGACTCCTTTATTGTTGTTATAGATTCATAGATTCATAAATTTTTACTAGGCTAACAACCTGTGGGGGGCTTTCTAAGCCTAGCCATGTTTCCCCAAAATAATAATGATGTCCTGTATCCAAACAGGGCATTGAGGGCCAAACATTTTTATACAACCTCTGCCTATAAGGCACATGGGTGCCAGGCCTGGGTGAAATTTCCAATTTCCCATCCACTGGACTAGGTTGTGCTTAAATTGGGTAAGAGATGAACTAAGCTTCACATGGATATGAAGCCTATTCCATAGGAGGTGCAGTCTCTGAGAGACATTTCTATCTCTTCAGCATGTTCTGTTTAAGTTGCAGACAAAATTCAAGTCCTTAGACCTTGCATTTCTGGTACTGTTAGACTTACAAATATGAAAGAGGTTCATAAGTTTAGGGTTTGTGGATGCTTTGTAAGCCAGGCATAGATCACCCCTCAGTTATTTATAGGAGACTGAGTAGAGGGAAAGGGCTTTAAAGCACTTTGCATAAAGCAGTTTTGTTATGCCTTGCATTCTTTTTATATGGAACCTCTGCTCTAGTTGCTGCATATGCACATTTATATGATTGAACGTCGCTAGAACAAGGCTCAGAACTGAGATTTTTTATTGGTTAATTTATTTAAATCAGTTTAACCACATTTGCTATGCAAAGTTTCTGGTGTCATTCCAGGGTGATCCAGTACCTGACAGCCTGGGAAGATATCATCGACAGACCACAATGCTTTGCTAGAGAAAGCCTGCATCTGTCTCACTTGGGCTTTAGGCTGCGGGCAAAGGCCCTTGCCTCTCCCATAGTGCCTTTTTTAAGAAAAGTCATGAGGTCGATATTATGAACATAAAAATTTCAACAAAACACAAATTAAAGGTCATGCTGCTAAAAGGTAGGAGTCTAAACATGAAACTGCATTCATTGCAAGCATTCTTAACCCCAGAAGATGCTGACATTTGTGCAGTCACAGAAACCTGGTTCGAAGCTGCAGAGAGCACACTAGCCTTACCTGGTAACTCATCCAATCATACATTTAGACCCCAAGCTGTGAGCAACAAAGCCAAAGGAGATGGAATTTCAATATATATTAAAGACAAACACAACTGTGGTGGTGGTGCTGCGGTAGCGTTGTTGCCTCACAGTTAGACGTTGCCTGTTCGATTCTCAGTTAAAGCGTCTTCTGTGTGGCAATATGCGGAAATGGGCATTCCTTCGTTGAAGGTTGTGCGTTAGGCCTGGCAAGCCAGCAAGTAAAAATCTACTGCCAATCATTAGCGGACCGGAGTTCCGCTGTGGTGACCCCTAACCAGGAAAAGCCGAAAGACACAAAAAAATTAAAGACAAACACACATCCAGGCTGGTCAAACAGCATGACACACAGGAGGCACTCCAGGTGCAGTTAACCATTGAAAAGACCCCTATTCAAATTATAGCTAGCTACAAGTCCTCAAATTTGACTCAAGATGCCTACTCCACCTATCTGGACCTCTTCAAGTCTATCAAGATTCAACCCTTTACTCTGATCCTGGGTGACTTTAATTACCCAACCATAGATTGGAAAAAATATTCATGCCAGAACACAAATGCCCAAAGATTTCTCAATTTTATCAATGCAAATGCCTTGGAACAGCTAGTTGATATCCCCACAACTGATACCCCCACAAGAGGTGATAATATTTTAGACTTGGGATTAACAAACTTTAGTAACCACTGCAGCAGTATCATCCTCCCTGCTAAGGTCCAACCATAAAGCAGTCACTTTCAAAGTCACCATCTCCCCTGACCTCCCTCTAGCTAGGGTCAAATAAAAAAAACTTCTTCAAAGTTGATTACAACCTCCTGAGGGATGGTATAAACAGCTTCACAGCCCCCTGCCTCCTCTGTAGAAACTGGCAACAATGTCCAAATCTACACCAAAGTACTATACAAGGATTTATATAGATGCATGAAATCGGGAATACCTGACAGGACAAAATCATTCTCCGCAAGGAAGAGTAAACTTGTCTGGTGGACATCTGCAATAAATAAGCTATATAGCAAAATGAAAAAATTGCTGTCCAAGACCAAGAAGGATATGGTGCCCATTTGGAAGCAATCTCTCCTTAGCCTGATCAAGAAAATAAGAGCACTAGTGAAATCCTCTAAAGCCAACTTTGAGTCCAAGTTGGCCACATCTACTAGAGACAATCATAAGGCCTTCTTCACATATGTCTGCAATCTCAAAGGAAGGACCCAAATCTGATCAGAACTGGTGGTCAAGAACACCACATACACAAATGCTGTAGATAGAGCCAATCTACTGGCTGACAGATTCAGAAAAATCCTCTTCCCTCTGCCCCCCATCAGTAAATCAGGACATCCCCAGAATCTGCCCCCACCCCCATATCTCTAGGGAACAGGTCATCACTGCCCTCTCAAATGCAAAAAATACAGCCTCCATGGGACCCAATAACATCCCAGGCTGCATCCTACATGAACTCAGGCATGAACTTGCCGCACCATTAGGCACCCTATTCAACCAAAGCCTGAGTATTGGCTTTGTCTCAGCCAAGTGGAGGACAGCCACTTTCATCCTTTTACACAAAGCTGGAGCGTCCACCAATCCCGGAAATTATAGACCCATCAGCCTAACTAACCTCATCTGCAAGGCCACAGAATGGACTATTATGGACCTTATTAACAGGGATATTTGTAACCTCCAAACACTCAACCCCACACAGTTTGACTTTGTCAAGTGGAGGTCATTTCTGTTAAATCTGATCGACCTGTTTGAGACCGTCACCAAAGTCATGGATGAGTGGAAGATGGCACACACCATCTACCTTGACCTGACCAAAGCCTTCAACACTGTTCCCCACTCAGGCATAATAGATAAACTCTCTCAACTAGACATCAATCCATATGTTACAAAATGGGTAGCAAACTAGCTAACTGATAGAACCCACCTAATCAAAATAGGGGAAGCCACCTGAAGCAGTAGACCCATAATGAGCAGTGTGCCCCAGGCATCAGTCTTGGGGCCTCTGTTATTTGGGATATACTTCTCTGAGGTGCAGGCCAAAACCAGTGGGCTATGGCTGACCAAGTTTGCAGACGACTGCAAGCTGGGTGCAGTCATCAATTCTCCAAGTGATGTGGACATCCTCAAAGAGGGTGTCACCCAAACAAATGACTGGTGCCAGAAACATGGCCTCAAGCTGAATGCCAAAAAATGCATCATCATCATCTGCTTTGGGGAAAATGATGTCCCCCACATATTATCACATAATAACAACATCCTAAGTACACAATCAGTAGTGGGGGATTTGGGCACCAGGTTGATAGCAACCTGACTTTTGACCACCCTGTTGCTTCCGTTGTATGGAAAGACTTCTACATGGCTCACCACATATGTAAGGGTATCTCATCCAGGACAAAGAGGTCATAACATCCTTGTATTCTTCCCTTGTAGGGCCAATTATTGAGTACAATGCCATCCTCAGCATGTACCTCGCAAAGCACATGCAGCAGCTGGAGAGACCACAGACATTCCTCACCAGGAGAATCCAGAGCCTCAGACATGTACCCTACATAGATAGGCTAAAATTCCTGCCTGTTTACTCAGTTTCTTACAGACTCTTCAAAGTTGACCTCTGTCTGGCATACAAAGCAATCTCAGACCCCACCTTGATCGGACTGCTGCATATCCACAAATCAAGCTTCACTCAAGTAACCAACATGCACAACCTCAACCTGGTCTGTGATATCAATAGGACTTGTTGGCAGGACAGATTTGTGTCCCAGAGACTCCCCAATCTGTGGAGTAGACATCAAGCAGAATACCGCATTATCCCTTTTTAAGAGCAACCTGGATAACTGGATGGGAAACAGAAAATTCACCCTTGAGATTCCACCTGTGTCCCTGCTGGACAGGGGCTCTGGGTGCTGACTTGTCTAAATATGGGCTAAACTCATGTGTAGGCTTATAAGTTCCTCAGAGCCAGTAGACTAGTAACCACCTATGATCCTATAAGGACCGCATTTGCATGGGATTGCTCTCATTTTAAAAAAGCTCAACAGAGTTTGGCAACCAGCTACTGCTCTGCTGTACCTATCTGATCAATCCAAGGCATCTGCTGATTTCTGCAAAGCTTAAGAAGAATTTGTCACTGTACTGTGAACTTCTGAACTGTGTTTTTACTATATCTGTACCTATCTGAGCTGTTTTTACTGTAATTGTTGCACTTTGCTGTAGCATAGACTAGATTCAGACCTGCTGAATCTAGTTCTGTTTGGATAACGTAAGCACTAAACCAGGCTATCTTTTGTTGTAGAGGGTTCCTCTGCATCCTTGTGGCAGGAGTGCGCAGTCAGAACTCATCAGACTGAAGCTGGAACAGGTCTCAGTTTTTGAGCTTTTTTATTGGTTAATTTGTTTAAATCAGTTTACTCATGTTTGCTACATAAGCATCGGGTTTGTGTGGGTTTGCACTTGTTTGAGCATCATGCACTGCAGCACAGAAGGAGATACTGTTGGCAGATATAGATGCAAATATCCTTGCCTTCAAATTTTCCCTTAGTACTCTGCTGGTACTCCGTTGGTGAGTTCTCGCAATTGTGCCTCACTGACAGGTGTTACATTTAACAAAGCTCCTGAGGTACCAACACAGATCTTACCCACTAGCCTTCATATTTTTTGACCAGTTCTCCTGTCCTCTACTTTACCTGTAATAGAGTACAATGCTCCCTTTGGAATGAACCTTTCCAAGCACCTGCAGCTATTGGAGAGACCATAATGGCTCCTTACAAAGAAAATTCAGGTGTCCAGCATCTGTCAGATGTGGACAGACTGAAATGACTGTTACTTTACTCTGTGGCATACAGACTACCCCGAGGTGACCAGTGCTCTGAATATAAGGCAATCTCTCACCCTGCTTTAATGGGAATGCTGCACATTTGCAATTCAAATGGCACACAGGTCACTCACTCTAAGGACCTTAAACTCGTATGTGACATCAACATAACCTGCTGGAGGAACAGATTTGTCTTTCAGAGGTTGCCTCACGTTTGGAACAGATTTCAAATTCTTGTTAAACAGAGCCCCTCATTGACCCTATTTAATTGCACTTTGGATGATTGGATGGGAATCAGAAATTCATCATGGAGTTCCACCAGTGTTCCTCTTGGACAGGGCAATAGGCACTGATTTTAGTATCTGCTTTAAACGGACACTCTTGGGAACAAGGTTTGAACTTGCCTAGGCTTATAATGGCCCTATGGCCATTAGCCTAGCAACCTCCTATGATCCTATGATCCTGTATTATTCCACCTGTGGGACTTGGGGTTCTTCCTTGCAGGGCTGTTCATTTTTTTCTTACAGCTACCAGAGTTCTCTGGTCCAATTGTAGGTGTCTTTGATACCCAAGATTTTATTTTCAGCCTGGGTAGACTTTGGATTGTATTGAAGAAGCATTTGCCTAGCAATACCATGAAGAGAAGTTAGATAAAACTTAGACAGTTTTTCCCACTGAAGATGTGCCAACTAATTTGAAGATCCTCTCTTGGAATGTGTGTGCGTGGGGTACCTCTCACTTGACAAGAAGGACATGGCTCCAACAAAGACATTAAAAGGAGGGAGCTCAAGTAGTTTGCAACACGCTGAACTTAAAGTGATGGACACATAAATTTAAATCAAAAGAATTTCCATTACTTTTTGCAGACCATAAGCCATGGGCAGGAAAAAGAGTAGCACTACTTCTGCTTCACAGATGCTTAATGGTGAAAACCAATCAAATTGTTGATTAGTGGTAAGGGCAGATGGTTGAGTTGGATAGGCAGATTAAATAAGGATACTTGGTCTTTAGGTAACATATATGCCCCCAATACAGATATTTTACTGAATTTATTACACACTGGAGACATTAATTCATCCACCCACTCTAACCTCTTAGTAGAGGACATTAACTTGGTCTTTGATGAAACAGAATATCATAGGGAAAGTCAGGAAAAGGTTTATCGCTGGTTAGCTTCAAATGACTGGATAGATATGTGAAGATAAATGCATTTAGAGGACATTGTCCCTCATATTTCACAGACCTAATTAAGTTTGGTTTTATCCATGGCAAGAGTGCATCAGATGCTTGGTGAGAAGTGCTGAGCTTCCTTGTATCCTGCAGAGAAGGGTAATCCCAAGGGGAAATGTTTTTATTTTTTTTTAATATTAAAAAAAAATCGATACAGTAGAGTAGGGTGGGGGGTAAGGTACTTGTGATTCTCCAATGTGGAGCAGCTTTTATTATACAATCACTTGTCATTAGTACTCAAAAAGTAGCATGATGATTGGTCTGGCCAACCAGCGTATTTGTTCTGAATCCGAGCATATACCAATGGAAAGAGGCCTGGTCGCCCAGATTTTTTTCCATTAATATATGCAATAAAAAAAATTATTTTATTTCATTTTTTTAAAATAAGCTCAAAAAATGGAGATCTAAATGAATGAGAGGGACAGCACAGAGAAAAGTAAAAGGATAATGATGTGTGTTATTCAGAATTAAAGAAACATACTTGATTATCCTTTTATTTTCTCTGTCTCATCTCTCCTGTATGTTAAAAGCTCCCAAAGCCTCCCATTTTTTTTTTTTAAAAAGCAACAGAGATACTTCTTTCTCCATTGCTTCCTTCACACAATACTTGTGTGCTGCAAAAGTGTGGGGATGCAAGTCCCATACACATGCACAATAAAAAGCAACACCCTAGGATACCAAGAAAAAAGCAGAAGGGCATCACCGCACCGTTATACAAAGACATTCTTTAAGAAAAGTAAGTAATTTTTTTTTCTTAAATAATGTCATTCTATAATAGCAATAACTGAATCGGTGGTGTGGTATTTTGATTGCCTTTGTTTAATCCCTCGGGTTTCACCCTCATGATTAGACCACATCAGACATCTTCCATATAGCACACCCACATCATCGGTTATTGCTATATTAACTCATTCATTCAAACTGAGCTGAGGAAGTTTGCACTGCAACTTCCAATAGGCAGAGCCTATGCCTTTTGACAGCATCAAATTATGTCCTCACATTTCAAACACATTTTCATATCTCTGCAACAATCAGGTTTATGAAAGAAGTATAAATGGCAAACTCTTCAGCACAAAATATTTTTATAGTGGTAGTATTCTTTAGGTTTTAAGTCTTAAACTGAATTTTATAAGTCACAGTTGTGACATCTGGCTATATCCCACCAGACTACCAACAATTAAATGATGACCCTTACTATCCTTGGTCAGTAACTAAGGAGTTTTAATCCTCACTACTGACTCCAATATGAGATTGTCACTTAAACGCAAGTAGTATTTCACAATTTTCCCCTAAGAGCACAAATGGAACACACTCTAATTTTCTGGGACTGGGCTATATACCTGTGTCCACCCAAATATATTTTCTTATTACACACTTCAGAGCAAAGTGTCCCTCTTTAAGATCTCTGATACACTCACACTCAAGATCTCACACATCCAAACACTTCTGAGAAAGCCTGACACAGATGTCCAGCTTTCCCAAAATAAATGCAAAGAATCCACCACCAGTCAGAGGGTCTTCATGCCCTTCAAAAGGGGTGTCCAATTATGAAAATTAAATATCAAAATAAATGATAGCTATGACCAGAACAGTCAGGCTTCAGGGTGACATGGAGAGTATCAAACAGGTAGAAGCACTCTCTAAACTCTGAAGAAAAATACTGTTTTCCAGCCACAATGTAAAATAATGAAAAACATTTAATACTAAGTAAAAATGATTACAAAACTGAAAATCAACACCTCTCAATAAACATTACAATTCATTCAAGAGAAATATAAATTAAACTACAGGATAGGAATCCATTATTCAAGAAAAATTATATCTTAATAACCAAACTTTAGTGATCTAATTAATAATATTCTCCCTGATCTACTCTAAGATATAATAGCAAGGCCAAGGCAAGCTTACAGTTTTCTTGGTGAGTTGTCTTATCTGACTTCTCAGTACTTGACAAAATGTACAGCTTCTCAGTCTCAACTGTCAATTTCAAAATATAAAAGTCAGCTGTAAAAAGATTATTTTTCTGTGAATCAGCTGTTTAAATCATTTTCTAGCAACAAGGAACATTCCAATGACATCACTCACTGCTCAGCAGATTCTCCACAGTTTTAACTTTAGAATGTGACTCTCAAACATGCACAGTTAGAAGTGTATCAAAGCAGTCACATATTATTTAAGCATTTTGTTTAAACAACAAAATACTCAACATTTTAAAACATATTTACAGTTTCACAAATAGGAATGCTGGCATACAATACAAGTTAATCTGAGAATATGCACAAATCTCCTGCAAGACATGTTAACACAGATGACAGTATTTTCAGTTTCTTCACACACACACACAATTATGACTCAATCACACAGTTTCAAGTAACCCTTGAAAAACAACCCTTGAGAAAAATGGGTCTACCTGGGAATATTAACCCGTTCCTCTTCTGGACAGTCCACCTGCATTGGCATTTTTAACTCCACTGTGATGTTGTATGGTCATATCATATGCTTGCAATCCTAGACCCAACTTCAGTAACTTGGCATTCTGCTTACTGAACATATTAAGCCAGTATATAGAGGATTATGATCTGTGAGTACAGTGAATTTTCTCCCATAAAGACAGGGTTGCAGCTTTTGCAATGCCCACACTATGGCCAAACACTTTTTCTTAACAGCTGCATTCTTCAGTAGGTTGGAGTCTACAGCTCAGATAAACCAATGGGTGCTTTTCTCTTTCTTCAGAAACTTGGCTAAACAGAGCCTCCACCCCATAATTTGAAGCATCTACCTGTACAATAAATTATTTATTGTAATCTGAGCTGGCTAACACAGGGTGTCCTCCCAAAATCTCTTTTAGTTTTTGGAATGCCTGTTCACAATCTGTGGTCCAACTACCTTTTCCAGTTTAGTCTTGCTAGTTAGGTCAGTAAGGGGTACAACTATGGTACTGTATTTAGACACAAATTAACAGGAACTGCACATGCTTGGATAGCTTCCACTGTGACAGGTTCTTGCCTAATTTTACACTTCCCACTCTGTGTCCTAAGTAAGTTACTTCTGCCATACCCACTTGACACGTACTGGGTTTAATGGTTAATCCTGTTCTACTTAATCTATCCAAGAGTTCCCTCACATATTAGAGATGTTCCTGCCAGGAGTGGCTGTAAATAGCAATGTCATCCAAGTATGCCAGAGCATATTCCCCAGCTCCTACCAGGATACAGTCTACCAGCCTCTGGAAAGTTGCTGGGGCATTTTTTATTCCAAAAGGCATCCTAGTAAATTCATACAATCTGTAAGAGGTTACAAAGGCTGACCTTTCTCTAGCAGCAGAATTCAAAGGTAGCTTCCAGTACCCCTTAGTCAAATCAGTAGTAGTCAAATACCTAGCCCCACCCCACTGTTCTAAGGCTTCATCTGTCCTTGGAATGGGGTATGCACATGACTCCGTAAAACTATTTAATATTCAGCAATCTACACAGACTCTCACACTGCCATCCTTCTTTGGCACTAGCACTACTGGGGAAGCCCAAGCACTGTTAGACTTGAATTCTTCCCAGTTCTACCATTTCCCTTATTTCTTCTTTCACACTCTGCTTCACTCTCCCAGGTACTCTATAAGGAACCTACTTAATAGGTTTTTGGAGTCTTGTGTCCACATGGTACTGCACCAAGTCAGTACACCCAGGTTTCTTTATTGATATATCCCCAAATTCCTGCAATAATGTTTTTATCTCCTAGACTTGATTAGAATTTAACTGTGGTTATATGGCAATCCCTTCCACAGAGGTGTCAATCCTAGCCTCACCCCAAAAGATCAGTTTCCATATCCCTTTCAGACTCTTCCTGCCATCCACTATGAATGCTCAATACTAGGGCATCCCTGTCATGATAAAGTTTCATCATATTCAGACTGTACATTTTGTGCCCTTGTCTCCTACCTACTAAATTTACCATGTAGTTCACATGATTGATTTTCCTCACCACCTCAAATGGTCTAGCCAAGCTTCTTGTAAATTATGTCTAACAGGAACAAGTACTATCACCTTCTGTCCCTCAGCATACTCTCGAGCCTGAGCATTCCTGTCATACCACACTTCTCTTGTTGTGGAGCCACTGCTAGGTTCTCTTGAGCTAAACCCATGAGCTCCTTAAGTCTTGTTTGAAAGTTGAGAACATAAGCCACAACAGAATCTTTATGAGTTTCACTCCCACCTTTCCACTCATCTCAAATTAAATCTAAAGGCTCCCTCACCCTATGCCTGTGTAACAATGCAAAGGGTGAAACATCCATAGATTCCTGTGGTACTTCCCTCTACACAAATAACGGCTGGGTATTTTCCCCACTCCCTTTTTTACTGGTCTGCAAATGCCCATAGCATAGTCTTCAATGTAGAGTTTAACCTCTCCACAAGACCAGTACTCTGGAGATGGTAGGGGGTGGTCTTTAGATATTTCACCCCACAATGCTTCCACAGACAAGTCAGCAGGTTTGACATGTGGTTGGCACCTTGATCAGTCAGTATTTCCTACTCTGCTGAAGATTTCTATCAATGCATTTGCCATCTTATCTGTCTCAATAGACAAGAAAGCCACTGTCTCAGGATATCTGATAGTATAGTCTACTACCACCAAGATGTATTTCTTTCCTGTAGAACTTGGAGTATTCAGGGATCAAACAATATCCAAGGCCGCTCTCTGAAACAACTCTTCAATAACAGGCAAAGGCATTAACAAAGCCTTAGCCTTGTCCCCTACTTTACCAACTTTTTGGCACTGTTCACAAGTCATAAAATATCCCACCACATCCCTCACAATTCCAGGCCAATAGAAATTTTTCATAATACATCTCTTAGTACGTCTTATACCCATAAGACCTGAAAAAGAAATGTCATGCACTATGGCTAAGAGTGGCAGACAGTAAGCTCTAGGCAATACCAACTCCTGTATCACTTCACCTTCTAGCCCACCACCAGGAGTCCATTCTCTATATAACAAATCTTTGTTCCAGTACACAGACTCCCCTCTTACTTGAGCCTCAGGTGCCTCTTTAGCCATCTCCCTCAAGCTTTTTAACATAGTATTCATATGTTGAACCTGTCTCAACTGTACCTTCATGACCTTCTTCAGCTCCAATTCCAGAGGAAGCCTAGTCACTTCCAACAACTGTGCCTTGCTGTCACTCTGAGAATCAACACTCACCTCCATTCTCACAGTACCACATCCAAGGGAATGTCAATACTTGTACCCATCAGCAGCTGTGGCTCGCATTCAGACTTGCTGCTATCAGACAGACCTTCTCTGAAACAGCCACCATGCCATTCCCAGATCAAGTATGAGATCTTTTTGGGTCTCTCCCAGACTACTGGACTTACATGCTTTTCAACAAGCCTGACTGCATGCCACTGCATGTACACAAGATACTGCATCATCAAAGTCATTCCTTATTAGGACATCTCTAGGAATATCCTTGAACACACCTACTTGCTTGCTTCCTGTTCCACTCTCCCAGTCAAGTTGAACCCTAACCAAAGATATTTGGAAGGGGGTCCCTCCCAATGCTCTGACTGGAGTGGACTGCCCAAGCTCTTCTCTAACCACTGCAAGCCTCACAATGGTTATACCAGAAGCTGTGTCCTTCTTAGCAATTACCTGTTTACCATCTACTAACACTGGATCTAAATTCTGGTGATAATTTGGCACCCCAGTTGTTTCGAAACAACTTACCACTAGCAGTTTGTCATCACCACTTGCTGGCTCTCTCACCTTCATTTTTTTAATTGCCTCAATGGACGTTTGACTGCTATGTATCCCTTTTGGTTACACTTGAAACATCTAATCTCTAACGGTGCACTTTGATTAGTCATTTTCCCCATTACTGGTGTACTTTATTAGAGTGGTTTAGACTGCCCCCATGGGTTCCCTTATGTCCATGTGCAGCACTGGGTATTCCTCTCCTATGCAGTGGTGCTCTGCTTGCCAAGTAGAGATCCCCTTTTCTCCCCCAATCCTCTGTAGAGTTGCACTCACGGTCTGCCAATCAGACTCTTATGTTATCAGGCAAAGAACTGAAGGCTTGTTTCCATACAAAAAGTTCTGCCAGTCCCTCAAAAGTAGTGATCTGACACCCACTCACCCATCAGTGAAAGTAAGTATTTAAGTCAGCAATATAATCATATACACTTTCATCTGCCTTGCATCTGTGTTCACAAAATGTTTTCCTATAAGCTTCAGGTGTAAGTCTGAAACAGTCAAGCAAGCAACATTTCACTTTTTCATAATTCAAACAATCTGCATCATTTAACTTTGTTACAGCCTGAATAGTTTACCATGGAGTCAGGAAGTCAGGAGCCGAACCCAGACCTCACGGTCAACATCATATTGTCTACATACTCTCTCAACCATATGAATAAAACTATCAAAGTCATCACCTTCACTGCACTGAGGAAAATGTTTACTGACCTTTTGAGCTTCTGGAGTCCAGTTATTCCCTTCCACATTACCTCCATGAACCTTTTGAAGGGTAAGACGCTTCACTTCATGCCAGTGCTGTCTGCACGTTGTCTTTCTTTTTCCACTGCTTCTAAATGTCTGATCCCCAGTTCATATTGTCACTGCTTCTCACTTTCCTCAGTCTCCCATCATTGCATTTTCTTTTCAGCTTTTAGGCACAGTCTGTCTAACTCCAGATGGTTTCTCAAGTTCTCTGAAGAAAATGTGGACTGTCTTGTCTCAGCAGGCTACACATCATGAGCACCAAACTGGATATCCTCCGACTGACTGATTTGAGCTGTGGCTGCAACCAAGGAATAAATCATTGCTCCCTTGGTCAGGTTGGCATGCACCAGTCCTCTGACTTCACACTCCTTAGCTAGCTGGATTTTTGTCAGCTTGATAAAATCTTCTACTGACATCCTTGCCTGCTATCTATTTGTACCTAACTAAAAAAATACATAAAACTGTGGTGGGTTGAAATTCTGAATGTTTATCTTGTGGCTGTCATGAGTGCACACCTTAATGACAACTACCCACAGGCTACTGGAATTCAATTAAAAATCTCACACTGCTGGCACCAATTAATGTGACATCTAGCATATGCCACCAGACTGCCAACAATTAAATGACGTCCCTTACTATCCTGGGTCAGTATCTAAGGAGCTTCATTCCAATATGAGACTGCCACTTAAACACAAGTAGTATTTCACAATTTTACCCTAAGAGAACAAATGGAACATGCTCTAATTTTTCTGGGACCGGACTATATATCTCTGTCCACCCAAATGTATTTTTTTATTACACACTGGAGAGAAAAGTTCCCCAGTTTAAGACCTCTGATACACTCACACTCAAAATCTCACACATTGAAATACTTGTGAGAAAGCCTGACACAGATTGCCAGCTGTGTCTCTTTCCAAAAATAAATACAGCTGCTGCCACCAATTAGAGGGTCTTTATCTCCTTCAAAAGGGGTGTCCAATTTAAATACCAAAATAAATTATAGCTATAACCAGAACTGCCAGGCCTCAGGGTGACCTGGGGAGTATCAAACAGGTAGAAGCACTATCTAATATCCAAAGAAAAATGCTGGTTTCCAGCCACAATGTAAAATAATGAAAAACATTTACTAGTAAGTAAAAATGATTACAAAACTGAAATTCAATAACTCTCAATAAACATTATAATTTGATCACCAGAAATGTAAATCAAACTGCAACATAGGAATCCATGATTCACTTTCCTGATCTAACTAAAGAGTACTGTCCCTGATCTACTCTAAGATATACAAGTAATAGCAAGACCAAGGCAAGCTTGCAGTTTTTTTTTTTTGGTGATTTCTCTTTTCTTGGTGTCAACTGACAGATCAGTACTTGACAAACTGCACAGCTTCTCAGTCTAAGCTGTCTTCAGCAGTCTCAGCTGTCTAATTTCAAAATATAACAGTCAGCTGTAAAAAAGACAATTTTCCTGTCAATCAGCTGTTTGAATCATCTCCTAGCAACAAAGAGCATTCCAATGACATCACTCACTGCTCAGCTGATTCTCCAGTTCAAACTTTAGAATGTCCCTCTCAAACATGCACAGTTAGAAGTGTATCAAAGTTGTCACAGATTCTTTAAGCATTCTGTTTAAACAGGAAAATATTCAACATTTTAAAACTTATTTACATTTTCACAAATAGGCATGCTGGCATACAATACAAGTTATTGTAAGAATATGCACAAATCTTCTGCCAGAAATGATAATACAGATGATATTGTAACTTCCAGTGGGTGGATCCTATGCCTTTTAACAGTATCAGATTATGTTCTTATATTTCAAACAAACATTCATATCTTTGGAACTATAGAGTTTATGGAAGAAACATAAATGGCAAACTCTTCAGCATAATTTTTATAGTGGTAGTATTCTTTAGGTTCTAGGTCTTAAACTGAATTTTATAAGTCACAGTAAACACAGTAAGGGTGAGAGACTGGTTATTGGAGCAGATTTTAATGGGCATGTTGGAGAAGAGAACAGAGGAGATGAGGAAGTGATGGGTAGGTATGGTGTTAAGCAAAAGAATGCAGAAGGTCAGATGGTAGTGGATTTTGCGAAAAGGATGGAAGTGGATGTGATGAATACATATTTTAACAACAGGGAGGAGCATAGGGTGACATACAAGAGTGGAGGAAGATGCACACAGGTGGATTATATCTTATGTAGAAGGGCCAGTCTGAAGGAGATTGGAGACTGTATAGTGGTGGCAGGGGAAAGTGTAGTTAGGTAGCACAGGATGGTGGTTTTTAGGATGGCACTGGTGATCAAGAAGAGGAGGATGAGTGTGAGGGCAGCACCAAGGATCAAATGGTGGAAATTGAAAAAGGGTAATTGTGAGGTGATGTTCAGGGAAGAGTTAAGACAGGCACTGGATGGCAGTGAAGAGTTACCAAATAGCTGGGTAACTACAGCAGAGCTAGTAAGAGAGATGGCTAGAAAGGTGTGACATCTGGAAAGAGGAAGGAAGACAAGGAGAATGGTGGTGGAATGAAGAAGTACAGGAGAGTATACAGAGAAAGAGGTTGGCAAAGAAGAGGTGGGATTGTCAAAGAGATGAAGAAAGTACACATGAGTATAAGAAGATGAGGTGCATGGCAAAGAGAGAGGTGGCAAAGGCTAAGGCGTATGAAGAGTTGTATAAAAGGTTGGACACTAAGGAGGGAGAAAAGGACCTGTACCAATTGGCTAGACAGAGGGACCGAGCTAGTAAAGATATGTAGTCGGTAAGGATGATAAAGGATAATGAGGGAAACGTACTCACAAGTGAGGAGAGTGTGTTGAGCAGATGGAAAGAGTACTTTGAGGGGTTGATGAATGAAGAGAATGAGAGGGAGAGAAGGCTGGATGATGTGCAGATAGTGAATCATGAAGTGCAGTGGATTAGCAAGGAGGAAGTAAGGATAGCTATGAAGAGGATTTATTTATTTATTTATTTATTTAACATTTGTTGACCGGGAAAGTCCGACTAGGTTCCACAGATCCTGTTTTCAGTGGAGGCCCGGGGAGATATGTTCCAGAAGCATGTCTTTAGAATGTGGGAGGAAACCGGAGTACCTGGAGGAAACCCACGTGAACCCAGGGAGAACATGCAAACTCCACACGGAAGGCACCCCAGCTGAGAATCGAACCAGAGAACCTCTTGCTGTGAGGTGACAGCGTTAACTACTGCATCACTGCGCCACCCAATGATGATGATGATGATGATGAGGATGAAGAACAGAAAGGCTGTTGGTCCAGATGACATACCTGTGGAAGCATGGAGGTGTTTAGGTGAAATGGCAGTGAAGTTTTTAACTAGATTGTTTAATGAAATCTTGGAAAGTAAGAGGATGCCTGAGGAATGGAGAAAAAGTGTTTTGGTACCGATTTTTAAGAATAAGGGTGATGTGCAGAGCTGTAGTAACTACAGAGGGATGAAACTGAAAGACACAGCATGAAGTTATGGAAAAGAGTAGTGGATGCTAGGTTAAGAAGGGAGGTGATGATTAGTGATCAGCAGTATGGTTTCATGCCAGGAAAGAGCACTACAGATGCAATGTTTGCTCTGAGAGTGTTGATGGAGAAGTACAGAGAAGGTCAGAAGGAGTTGCATTGTGTCTTTTTGGATTTAGAGAAAGCATATGACAGGGTGCCTAGAGAGGAGTTGTGGTATTGTATGAGGAAGTCGGGAGTGTAAGGGAAGTATGTAAGAGTGGTACAGGATATGTACGAGGGTAGTGTGACAGCGGTGAGGTCTGCAGTGGGAGTGACGGATGCGTTTAAGGTGGAGGTGGGATTACATCAAGGATCAGCTCTGAGCCCTTTCTTATTTGCAATTGTGATGGACAGGTTGACAGACGAGATCAGGCAGGAGTTCCCATGGACTATGATGTTTGCTGATGCCACTGTGATCTGTAGTGAGAGTAGGGAACAGGTGGAGGAGACCATGGAGAGGTGGAGATATGCTCTAGAGAAAAGAATGAAGATTAGCAGGATTAAGACAGAATATATGTGTGTGAATGAGAGGGAGGATAGAGGAATGGTGAGGATGCAGGGAGTAGAGGTGGCAAAGATGGATGAGTTTAAGTACTTGGGATCAACAGTTCAGAGTAATGGTGAGTGTGGAAGAGAGGTGAAGAAGAGATTACAGGCAGGATGGAGTGGGTGGACAAGAGTGTCAGGAGTGATTTGTGACAGATGAGTACCTAAGAGTGAAAGGGAAGGTCTACAAGAGGGTAGTGAGACCAGCTAAGTTATATGGGGTGGAGACAGTGGCATTGACAAAAAGGCAGGATTCAGAGCTTGACATGGCAGAGTTGAAGATGTTAAGATTTGCACTGGGTGTGACGAGGATAGACAGGATTATGAATAAGTATATTAGAGGGTCCAGGTTGGAAGGTTTGGAGACAAAGCCAGAGAGGCATGATTATGTTGGTTTGGACATGTGCTGAGGAGGGATGCAGAGTATATTGGGAAAAAGATGCTAAGGATGAAGCTGCCAGGTAACAGGAAAAGAGGGAGGCCTAAGATAAGGTTTATGGATGTGGTGAGAGAGGACATGCAGGTGGTTGGTGTGACAGAGCAAGATGCAGAGGACAGGAAAAAATGAAAACACTTGATCTGCTGTGGCGACCCCTAATGGGAGCAGCCAAAAGAAGAAGAAGAAGTAAACACAGTAACTATTAGATTTGTAATGTTTTGTAAACAACTTACAGTATCTCAACAACCACTCAAGTTACATGCATACTGTTAGCATAATTTTATTCACCTAGCTAAGAACTTCCATATGAGGCTAAGATGTTCTGTCTGTGTTGCTTGATTTTTGAGATATTAAGAAAAATGCGAACATTACATGCATATAAATTAACATCATAAAAACAACAGTTCATATCTTCCAGTTGTAGTTAAATCCAAGGCACACACTACGAGCATAAAAACAAGAATACTTTATTGAAAGTTTTGTTGTGTTGGCTTCCTGAGTCAGTGCTATTGGTTTTACTAACAGTTCAAATCTATTTACTTGCACTAGACAGAGATCAAATATTAATGCAGTTGAATTTTCCATTGTGTAAGCGTTAAGATGAAATCTTTTGAAACACTCTACATAGCATGGTTTTGGAATTATTGATGAAAATATTAACAAGCAACATTTAATGCATAGAGACATCAGTAGGAGTTAACTGCAGATGCATCTGGAGGAGTGATTCAAATGTGATGAGTTAACTTGCACTCAAATCCCTCTTCTAGGTTCGTGATAAATGAAAGATTATCTAAGCCAGGGCAAATCGACAAAGGTACTAGGCAGGGATTTCCCCTCTCACCAGCACTCTTTTGACTAGTAAGGGAGGAATTGGTGTTTCGGTTTAGGTTTGTGTTGCAGAATTAGAGCCAAAGCAGTGGTGCAGAGAGTAAATTTTTATTTTCAAATGACTGCATCCTGTTGAGCAATAACCTCCTAATGGTGGTATATAAGATGCTAGACATCTTTAGGCATTTTAGTTCAGCATTGGGCCTTGACTGTAATACAAATAAGTCAAACATAATAAGATGTGGTCATACAATCTTTGATTTTGACAGTCAATGTATCCTTGCAGTGTCAACAGCTAAGTATCTTGGTCTCCATGATTGTGGTAGCCTAACACTTACTACAGAAGCAAATTTGAGAGTACTGCAGGAGAAAGAGTGAAATCACACCTAAAGTGCTAAAATTTTCCACTATATTTGGTAATATACGAGTGACCAAGATGATGATTATGCCTCATATTCTCCATTTATTAAGGAACTTCCCAGTCCCTGCTAACCACACATGTTTATGGGAAATTCAAAGTCTTCTTTGCAATGCAATGCTGGGAGAAACTAGTTGTAGGATCTCCCCTTCTACAGCTTTTCTCCAGAGAGCTTACAGTGGATGAGGTCTTCCATGTATAGAGGGATATGTGGTTGTTTAAAGACTAAGGCAAATTATAATGATGGCTAGGAACACACCACTTGATGTGAAGCTACGTTTAGACTGGACTATCCATTGGTATGATGATGATGCTATCAGAATTAGTGGGATAGCCTCAGGGAAGAGACCATTAAGACTGTATGTGGCAGCACCCTTTAATATACAAGACAATTATCCCTTCTCTCTGTACCAGATGGAAGGAAAATGGGATGACTCAATGATGTCATCTTTCCTGCAGCTCATAGGGGCCTACCATGAAAATCCTGGATAAGCTTAAACAGGAGTTTAAAATCTCTGACTCTGACTGTTTTGAATATCTCCAGATTGCACAGATTTGGTACAAATTAATTTATCCAGCCACTAAGGACAGATGATCCATGGGGAAAAGAAAAAAAGAGTTATTCGGTATTATATACAGAGATCTATGGGATAAGAGTGCCAGAAAGGTCAAGAAATTTTTAAAAAATAGGTGGTCGCTGCAGAAGGTTATTCAACTATGTCATTCTCAATGGACCCAGCTATGGCAGGCTCCATTTAAATTAAGATTAAGGACAAAGTTCTTAAATAAACATTTGAGGATAATCTATAGGTAATACCTAACATCCATTTGACTTTGGTGGATGAAAAGATCTATGAATAATTCTTATTTTATTTTATTTTATTTTACATTTGTTAACTGGGATGGTCTGACTGGACACAGGTCCATTTTCAGTGAAGGCCCGGGGAGAAAAGCTCCACAGTAAGTAAAATTTTACACAATATGTTAAAATACAGTATACAGAGAATTTTCAAACAATATGTTAAAATACAGTATACAGCAGAAGACATAACAAGACCTATATATACAGGAAAAAATAGTTATGCATGGTTAATAACAGCATAAGTATACAAATGCAATCAACATTAGGAGAAGACCTAGACTGTAATTTATATTACAGTAGGTATATTAAGAAGTGAGGTATATAAGTGGAATAGTTTGAGGACTTAAGTAATACATGAGCATAGCCACTTATTCTTTAAGTGTGTTCTAAGTGAGTTTTTAAAGTGAGAAGAGGTAGGGACAGAAATCAGAGGGGGGTGGGGAGAGTATATCAGGTTCTAGCTATGGAGTGGGAGAACAGTGCTTTTCCTGCAGTATTGTTAGCCCTAGAGATACAGAGGAAGGGTTTGTCGGAAGATTGGAGAGGATGATTTGTATTATAGTGGGTGAGAAGTTGGCCTAGTGCAGGTTTTTTTTCTGGATGTGTTACCACACTGTAGGCAATGACTAATTGGTGATGGGCTAGTAGCTTGGGAAGTTCCAGCCATTGCAGTTCCCTTAGAGCCTGGCAATGGTGGGTTCTAAAGGTGGAGTTGTTTGCAAATTTGGCAATGTTATTATAACATGATTCCAGTCTGGCAAGGTCAAGTTTTCTAAGCTGGGTAAGAATTGGAGCAGCATACATTAGGGTAGACAAGAGGTGAGTTTGGGCTAGGGTAATCTGTGCTTGTTTCGAGAGGGATTTCCTGTGCCTATATAGTGTTCCCATTTTTGTATGGACTTTTTTGATAATTTGTGAAATGTGGCCATTGAAGTGTAGATTTTTATCAATTTCAATGCCTAGGAGTTTGGTATGGTCAGAGGGAGTGATAATAGTGCCATTTCTGGAGGAGATAGTGAAGGATAGAGGGGTGGAAATGGTTTTGTTGGGGGTGAAAAGTAGTAATTTGGTTTTATTAGGGTTTAGGATAAGTTGGATCTGAGTGATCCAAATTTCGACAGAGCTAAAGGATTCCTGGGTGAGTTGTTGTAGGGTGGGAAGTGATACAGCTGAACAGATAAGAGTTGAATCGTCAGTGTATTGTATAAGTGAAGCATGCTGTGTGGTGGTATGGAGATTATTGATAAATATGGAGAAAAGAAGTGGGCCTAATTTGGAGCCTTGTCATACACCTATGGTAGTTGGGAGTAAGGGGGATAGTACACTTTGCCATTGGACAGATTGTTGCCTATTTGACAGATAGCTTTTAAACCAGGGTATAGCGGAAGGGGCAAAGGATAGGGATGTCAGGGTGTCTAGTAGTAAGGAATGTGAAACCATATCAAATGCTTTGGACAGGTCTAGAAATATTGCAGATACAAAGTTATTATTATTTCTATGTTGATTGATCAGATTGGTGAAAGAGAGCAGAGTGTTGGTTGTGCTATGGTGTTGTCGGAAGCCATGTTGTGTGGGGGAGAGGAAATTGTGTGAGTTTAGGAATTGTGTTACCTGAGAATGTATACTTTTATCTAGTATTTTAGATAAGGGGGATAGAATGGCAAGGGAGTGATAATTTGAGTATTCATAAGAGTTTCCACCTTTATGTAGTAGAATAATGTATGATATCTTCCATAGCTGTGGTCACAGCAGGAGAGTGTGCCAAAAGAGACTTGCAACAAAAACCAAAACACAAGGTTATATGTAGGGCTGTTTTTGGATAGTTGGGAGGATAGTGTTAAGATGTATTCTGTGAAGTGGTGATTGAATTGGGAGGTAATGTCCTTGTTGTCATTCATGAGGAGTGGGAGTGGTAGTTTTGCCTGGTTTTAGGAGAGAGTAAATGGCATGCCAACACTTTTGGGGATCTTGTGAATGTTTGTTTAGGATATTGAGGAAGTAATTTTGTCTATCAAGTTTAGTTTGTCTCTTGGCTTGATTTCTAAGTTGTAGGTAAATTTGTTTGGCTAGGCTAGTATTGTATTTCTTCCAAATTCTCCAAGCCTTATCCCTTGACTTTAGAAGGGCTCTATTTTCCCTAGTTAGCAATGGTGCATAGTTTACTTAGCTCTTATTTTCATAATTGGTGTGAGTCTATCAAGGATATTGATGAGAATATTGTTGAAGTAGTCAATGGCTTGGTCTAGATTTAGGGTTTGTAGTGGTTTCCAATTACTATGTTTTAGAATACTGTTTAGTTCTTGTATATTTAGTTTACAATCATCTCTGACATCTAAAAACAATGAGTTTGGCTATGTTGGTACGTTTCTGCAGGAGGATGGTGGGGAAATGGTCACTAAGGCCCTCAGGAAGGCAGCCTGTCTGATAGGTTTGTTTGGGGCAGTTAACTAGTGTCCAATCTAGAATAGACTGTTTGTGGGGTTTTTTGTCGATTCTAGTGGGTTCTTGGATAAGTTGGGTAAAACTGTAAAGATTAATATGGTTAGTGGAGTTGTTAGAGGTACAGGCTGACCAATCAGTGTTCAAGTCACCCAGTAAGATGGTTTCTTGGGGGGGATTATCTGTGGCCCATTGTAACATTTTTTCAATGATGGGAGAGTTATTACCTGGGGGAATATAAAAACAGAGAATGATGATAGTTTTTGTGGAATTTATGTTTCGGGTTGAACCTAAGGTTTCGGCATTTTGAAATTTAGGTATGGGGGTTTTTAGAGGTTTGATGTTGATTGTATTTTTTGTAGAGGATAGCAACTCCACCTCCCTTTTTGCCCACTCTATCCAGTCTTAGGATATTATATCCTGGTGGGAGAATTTCTTCATTTTGCATACTAGGCTTTAGACACATCTCAGTAATGGTTAGTATGTCAGGGGAGTAGTGAGCTATAAATGCATGTAGGTCACAAAGTTTGTTAGAGATGCTTCTGTTGTTGACATTCAGAATCAATAGGTCAGAGATTTGCCTAGCAGAGACTAGAGTGTTTAGTGGTCCAGGATTTGGGTGTATGTCTCCAGATATAAGTAGATTTTTAGTGATTAATAGTACGTGTTTAATTGTGTGCACTATGTTTATGTTGGATCTAAATTATGTTGTTCTAGTGTAAGATGGTGTTGTGTGAGACTTATGAATGTGTGGGATTAAGCTGTCTTTAAATAATGTAGAAGAGATAGGAAAGAAAATGTGTGAGTGAATATTTGTTTGAGAAATGTTATGTGGAATAATGTGTTTTCTAGTGATGTGTTTGTATATAATGATGCGATTTTTGTTGGGTATGTGAGGGTTAGGAAGAGAAATCCTAGGATTAATGATATTTTATGAGGTAGTAGTGGTTGGGTCTTAGTGGGTTTGGAGTTCAAGTATGGGTGTGAGTGTGGATGCATGGCAAGTAGATACTTGTTACCTTTTAAGGTAGAAATTTGATATGGGGTGTGTATAAGACGTTGTTGATTGAAGGAGGGTGTGGTCAGGTGATCTAGGGTTATAATAAATATAGAGGTAGTGGAGGCATGTGGGAAATGGAGGCAGGGTAGGGGAGCAGAGTGAGACGAGCGTAGTGAGGCAAACCAAGAAGGGCTACACCAGCCCATGAGACTGCAGAACCTATCTATAGTTGGGCAGGCACCAGCTGGTATTATTCATATGTGTTGGTGCTGTCAGTATATTAAGGTTTGCTAGAACTATCATATTAATTTGCTAAGGGAAGTATGGGATTTCTGATTGTTATGGATTTATCCCCATGGCTTTAAGAGGGATCTTCTTGATATTTTCTGGGTCATGGCCATTTTGCATAAGCATTTATACTAACTGCAAGATTCAGTAAACTCTGAGTAGGTTCTGTGTAGAGCCTGCATGAAGTGTGTCCATGTACATGGTCATGATGTGCTCTTGGCAATGCACAATGCTTACTGATGATGTGCAGTGTGCCTAAGTGAGGTTTCATGAGATGTTCCAGGACTGTTGGCTGCAAATCCTCAAAGAACAACCCAGATATTGAATCCATGTACAGAAGAGCACCGACTGTCTGCCACCATACCAACTCAACAAGAAATCTGTACAAAGCCATTAAATAAAGTGGGGCAAAGGCAAAAAATTGAGACATAAGGATGTATTACCTCTTATAAACTTTGAAAGTTGACATAATAGAAAAATTATCCATTAGCATACATTGTCTGAAGAATATGAAGTCTGAAACAAAAACTTCTGTCATGATTTAGTGACTTCCATCCCAAATGATTAAAAAAAGCACACATTTTATGAGGAACACAGCAAAAATATCAACCAAAACTCTGGATACACTGTGAAAATCTGTACAGTTGAGAGGTATGTCCCTCCTGCACAGAAATGAACAGTAATCACTTTTAGACCAGTCCTCTCAATGTATTAGTGTAAGACATGTGGCCAAAGACGTGAGTAATGTTCTGGAAAAATGCCAGAACTAGTTATCTTGTACACTTAAGCTTTTCTCTTTTTTTTTTTTTATATTTTTGCCATGTTTGCATGATGTGCTGCATCAGTTGGTTATGCTCACTACATTTGTCCAACTGGACCACCTATGTAGCAGACATGACACAGACATCCAAAAATAGAAAGCAGATGCTTTCATTGGCTATTGCTGAGCAACTCTGGGCGTCACCCAAATCCGGTAACCAGGGATGCACTATGCTCATATCATTGAATAAACAATGAATACTTAAATACGTAACCTCATGTAACTAATCCTGTGGTGACATATTCTGAGTGCTGGACTGGAATGCAGATGGTCCTGGGTGAGAGTCCAGGTTAGGCAAACTTTACTTATAGTCTTATGACATTGCAGCTTATGCAAATAAATTGGTACTCTAAAGAAATAGCAGTGGAATTACACTGTTTGAAAGTTATTTTCTGATAAATTTGAAAAAGGTGCATGCTGCTTAGCAGCATCCAAACCTATGCACTCAGTTTAGCCTGTTTGCACTATGGTAAGTGCCATGCAGATTTTTCAAATGTATCAAAATGCAGACAGGGAGCACTCTCAGTAAAAACATGATATTCAAAGGTGACTTGGCAGGAATTACAGATTAAACATTGAGCTTGAACTTGTGCAGATATGTCAGGTGTTGGCGAGAGTATGTCGTTTAGACCACAGCTCTGGCATGTCCAGGAGTCAAAGGTCTTTATTCAGCTCCTGGTTAAGGATTGTGGATCCCCCCTCATGCAGGAAAACTATAGCAGCTTGCAATACAAATCTGAAGCCTGATCTAGTTTGGCAACAGCTCTGTCCAGTGTGACTGGTATCCCACACACTGGGGAACAATGTCATCACAATTTTGATGACCTCCAATGGAGGAAACAGGATACCATAGATCATTGGATTAGGGAATCTTAGGCAGGGAGCATTCAACAGATGTGTACATATGAATTTCATTTAGTACTCATAAATATTCAAGCCAAATATGGTAAAAACTGGTATTCATAATGCTTTTTTCTTTTTCCTCTTTCCACAGATGCAGAAGAGAGGACCTTGAATGTGAGGTCTCATGCAAGGTGATTGGCCAGGGTGCGAGAAGCGTGTAGTGTGTAAGCATAATTATATAAAGTACTGTTATTGCAGCCTTAACAATTAAAGACGAATTAGTTGCTATATCTGACAGTTGTATGAACTTGGGAATGCATATCTGAACTCTAAAAGCAAGTACGCATGCATTACTCTGTAGCATAGCTTTCAACTGTACTTATTTTTGCTGAATATCCAGATTTATGAATCATTGACTTGGTCTGTTCATTGTAAGATTTATGGTTATCTGCCAATTAATTGAAATGATGCCAATAAGTAAGGAGTGTCAAAATGTATGTTAAGACAAATCCTATACAACTATCCATGTTTGTAAGAGCAATATTTGAAATATGTTCCTAGTTACGGGTAATTGTACACCCATTATTTTATGATTTGTCATGATATCCTGCTCTAAAAGATGGAGACTTATGGCCTGTAACACAAAGCAACACTTGCACATTCTCAGCGAACATGAATCTATAACATATAAAAGGAAAGAGTACTTGCATTATATTGTCTTCCAAAGGAAAAGTACAGTATTACAGTAGTCACTGCTTGTGGGTTCAAATACCATATTCCTCAAATATAAAATGCAGCTATTTACAATGCTGTTTTAGCTTGTCATCAATAAAAAAATACAGTATTATTACATAATCATCATTACAGCATTTGAAGTGCAAACCTCTATACCTGTGGCTTGAACGGCCTTCTATCAATCACTGTACATGGAACATGCATATGTGCAATATATGCATCCATGAATGATTGCTGAATGTGATATAATCTGTACTATACTCTGCAATATATGCATCCATGAATGATGGCTGAATGTGATATAATCTGTACTATGCTCTTACAGTACAGTAAACTAATTTTAATAAGTAAGGGGGTCTTCAATGTGTCACTACTAGACAAAGGCACAGTATTCTAAATGTATTCTATACACCTTAGTACCACTACATGGGGTGGTGAAAGCCACATCTCTATGGCTAGGCTTGCAAATGCCTCAGGGCAGATAGCCTAGTACTAAACTATGAAACTATGAAACTATAGTATGTATGTCTTTAGGAACACGGTAGTCCAAGTACTAAATAAACTTGTTAGCATTTGGTATTATTAAAAGTAAATGTAACAGAATAGAATAAATTAATTGTAGAAAGCTTTATAAATTATATTTGATATTACTAATGTTTTGCTTTATTTTCTCTCTCACCCCACCCCTTCTCTTCCTTTTTTATGGATTTCTTATTTTGTATTATTATTTTTCTTATTCTTCTTATTATTTTATTTATATAATCATATTTCTTATTATTAAATTCTTTTTTACTTATGTTTTGTTTATTATGTATAATTTTATATTGCTTTGTTGTTAAATACATTTTTATTATTTATCATTGTGTTCGTAATTATTTAAAACATTTTATAATAATTTAGTAATTTTTTATTTTGTTCATTATTTTTATTTATTTTGGCTTATGTTTTATTTCATTGTTGTTTTTAATTGTATTTATACTATAGCACAGCAGTGGAGGCTGGTTACCCATGATCCGCCTACACTTGTTAGACTGGCTGAAGCACCAAGGCCCAGGACTTCTGGGCTGCAGACCTGGTGTCAACTCCCTGCTGCCCCTGTCCTACCTGGACCCTCAGGTTGTTCTACCCCAGAGACTAGGCCTGTGGTCCCCTCTGGGAGCAGATGTAGAGGGGCTGTATTCATCACCTGAGTGGAGTTGGCAGGTGTAGTGTGTAGGATTCTGCACCAGACCATAGGCACATACCTACGCTGGATGAAGTGCCTGCCTTCCATCCTGGTATAGCAAACTGGCTGTAGGCATAGACATAAACCATTGCAGCCAGCGGCGCATTGAGAGAACAGCTATGCTTCTTTCCTACACCCTTCCTGCACATTCCTGTCTTCCTTTCACTTTGTTTTTCACCTTTCTTACTTCCCATTTCACCACTTTACTATCTCCCCCATTTCTTTTCTTTAAAGAAACTGTGCATGATGGTGCGCATTGCTCAGCATCGCTAAGAAATGGTTAGCAGCAGTAGTATCACTGAATGTATGCAAAAGTATAATACAGACTTGTAAAAATTATGCTGACACACCATTTCGAACCCAGTACCATCTGCCTTCATCACCAATACATTAACCCATCCAGCCACAGAGTCAGTTAATTTGTAGATGTATTGTATGCAATCAATACTAATTGTCAAATATTCTCAATAAAGTGTGTTTGCGTAATGCTACACATCATGCAGAATTGCTCAGCAAGGTTGATAAAATATTAATTCAATAATATGAACATACCTGTCAACTTGTTAGAGCAATATATCTGGACAAAGCCATACACAATGGGGAGACAAAGGGTGATCAGTAAAGGTACACTTTGTAAATAGTGCTCTTACAAACTTACCAACATGATAGAATAACATGTATTGCATTATCATTATTATTATTATTATTATTATTATTATTATTATTATTATTATTATTATTATTATTTGTATTATCTATAATTGCTGTTATTAGTATTATTATTGTATAACCACAAGTTATGGGGAAACACACCAGTCATACAAAGCAAAAACTGTGGACATTATGCAAAGTTTTGTACAGTTGTGACAAATGAAGAGGAATGAGAATATTACTGAAATGTATTACCTTCACATGCATTCCAAAACAATTGCATGTGATAAAAGAAAGGTAAGTAACAGTACTTGCAGTCAATTATTACCTGCAGCCAAAGATTTACTTAAGTAGCAGGTGTATGCAACAGCAGTTTAGTGTGCAGTTTTCTATACAAATTGTAAAATACACCACATACTCAACTGACTCTGTAGCACTTTTAAATGCATTGATGGTATCTTGTTTTAATTCAGATGGTACTGGGTTCAAATACAGGTGTAGCTATCATTTCAAATACTTTTATGTATATAGCAAAATTATAAATTGTGATATTTATAAATCTGTGTCATCAGCTGTTTATGCACTCAATGTGGTAATAATGAAATGTTTGGTGCTACATGGCATTGGTACCCAGTGAAAGTTCATATAACCAATAGTACTTCCTTTTTACCATTGCTAAGCAATGCTGTGCATCGTGCACCATCATGCAAAGATTCTCTAAGGAAAAGAAATGGGAAGACAGGAAAGTGGTGAAGGTGCAGCAAGCAGGAGAAAAACAAAGTGAAAGGAAGGCAGGAATGAGCAGGAAGGGTGTAGGTAAGAACCATAGCTATACATTTCTTAAACACATATACAGATTCTTAGCTGAATTTGGACTGTCACCACCAGAGAGAGGGGTGACAACAACATAATTGCATTGAGAGACCATCATCATCATCAGTCCCCTTTTTCTTATTTCTTCTACCTCGGGTCATGTTACCTGTTGACAACTCTCTTGATTCAGTGCCACACTCCTGCCTTCTTCAACACTCATGCCTGACTGCGGCAGATATTCTTTCACACAATCAATCCACCTCTTTGCTGGACATCCTCACTTCCTCTTACCTTCTTCCTGTCTGTCCCAAATCTTCCTCATCAGATTTCCTTCTGCTTTTCTACACATGTAAAATATGGCTCTAGTTGATTCGGTCATGTTGGCCAATTGTGAGACCAGTTGGAACAAATTAAGTGTGTCAAGTGGACACGTGTGTGAAAAGGAGAGCTATGTATGGGACAACATTTTTTTTTTCAACAGGTGAACTCTTTTTGAGAGAGTAGAATGTTGGGGAAGAGACATGGGCATGTCTGGAGCAGGCAAGTTGGGAAGGTGAGGAAGCATTTGATGACAGCCAAGACATACAAAATGAGAGACAGGGTTGGTGATGGACACTAGAAGGAGATGAACACCATAGTTGGGGTGAGGTTGGGGAGATTGCAAACTTATGGACATCCAGTTTGGTGACAGTGAGAATCAAGTCCCACCCACTAGACTGTCATCACTGTCACCTGACTGCACTGATGGCTGCAGTGTCTGATGTCTGCATGCCCTTGTGTTATTTAGGATGACGATGGAGTGCAGTGTGTCCACTCAGCGAAGGCATGCACCACTTGTGTGGTGAATAATCTTATGCACCAGTCCTGGCAGTTCAGCTCAAGTGACAAAATCACCCACTCTGCCTCTATTACCAGAGAGAACCACAGGCCTAGCCTCTGGGGCAGAGCTACATGAGGGTCCAGGTAGGGTAGAGGAAGTGGGGGGGTGCCACCAGGCCGCAGCCCAGATGTGCGGACCTTGGTGCTTCAGCCAGTAGAGCAAGTGTAGGTGGATCACAGGAAACTGGCCTACCCTGTTGTGCTGTAGTAATAACAAAAATACATTTAAAATTCAATAATAAAATATAACACAAATAAAAGGAAAGAATAGAATTAATAAAAATGTAAAGATATAATAAATTATTATAAAAATAATAAATAATATAATTGCAAACACAATGATAAATAATAAGAAATTAAAATGCATTTAACAACAAAACAACAAATAATTATACATAATAAAAACATAAGTAATAGAAAATATTTATAATTATAAAAATATAATTATATAAATAATATAATAATAGCAATACAAATAATAATAAAAATCAGAAATACATAAACAAAACAAGCAAGGAGAAGGGGTAAGTTCTCAGATAATATATAAAGCTTTCTACAAATAATTTACTGTATTCTGTTACATTTTACTTTTAACACTACCAAATGCTAAGGAATTGCTTTATAACTTGGAATACTACCCTGTTCGTAACACATACACACATAATGATCAGATTGCATTTAGTAATCATTCATGGGTACATATATTGCACAAATGCATGTTCCATGTACAGTGATTACACTCGACAGCAGGCCATGCAAGCCACAAGTATAGAGATCTGCACTTAAAATGCTATCATGATGAATACTGTATGTAACACTATTGTATATTTATTGATGACAACCTAAAACAGTATTGTAAACAGCTGAGTTTAAATTTGGGGAGTGTGGTATTTGAACCCACAAGCAGTGACTACTGTAATACTGTACTTTTCCTTTGGAATACAGCACAATGCAAGAACTCTTTCGTTTTACACTTTATAGATACAGGTTCACTGTTATTTGAGAATGTGCAAGTGCTGCTTTCTGTTACAGACCATACCTCTCATAATGGGGGTGTAATGACACATACATATGAACATATTTCAAAAATTGCTCTTTGCTCTTACACACATGGAAAGTTGCATAGGACTTGTGTTTGCTAGGTGTGTGTCTGCTATGACACTAACAAGACTGTGTCTGTCTGGTTACTCTGAATGTCTGGCATCCTGCCTGTTGCCTGATTTAGTTATGGTTGAGGACTGTCATCTCTAATGCTTCCCTAGTACAAATGTATAGTGTGTCAGGGGATGGTTTTAGGCTCCTAGGTGGTGAGTCAATGTGCTATAGCTTGACTCATATCCAATGCAAAAACATACTGAACATGCCTACATCTGCCTATAGCCACACCTGTTGCTGGTTCCTGTTCTCAGTCATCAGCCTGTGTCTGTGGTGACTTTGGCATTGTCAGTAGGATGTGTTCCCCATCCCCTTGATGATCCTTATGCAGCTGTTTCAAAGCATAGCACATACTATAAGCATTGAGGGATATGTCAGTGGATTGTAATGTTGCCCTTGACCAGAGGTATGTAGGCATTGGCACTGTGAGTGCAATAGCTGACACACATGTGCTATGGCATTACAAGCTGGACTGTGTTGTCTCATGAAAGTATTCCTCTATGTGTGTGTCTGTGAATATCCAATGGGTTTCATCAGCCATGATTCCAGTGCATAGCATGCATCTACACTAAAGTGAGCCATGGAAATATCCCCCACAGCAAACATCTGGTGTAGTTGGAAATGTGACACATATGGAAGTTGTGTTAACTGCCAGTGTTCCCAGAACACATGTTCCCAGATGATTCCCATTGCAATTACACATGACTTAGCACTTGTTTATGTGGTAGGCCTTACTGTTAATGTAGACACTATGCTGATTCGCAGGTGTTATTCTCATATGTACACGACTGCGATGTATGGCACACATTACTGGAGGATAGTGCAATATATGTTACAACTGTAGCATTCGTGTGACCCTCTCCACAGAAGTTATGTTAAAATATATATGCTCACTGCCATGCTGTAGCATAACATGCAGGAATGTTGGTAAAATCCCGGATACTGATGCCTATGACACACCAAGCATGTCCCCTGGTATTCTGTGAAAGGTACCTGTGGTTAAGATTCTAAGTTAAACACCTACCTTACTTTCCACTGTGATGAATTCCCTGCATTTGGCTCTGGCTGTGAGTAATGGCTGCCAGAGGTTGCACACTTCCTGTACTGTGTCCTTGGCCTTCAAAGTCTTCCACCTCTTTATCTGTGGCTATTAGCAACAGCAGCAGCAGCAGCTTCAGCCTGCAGCAGACAAGTGCATTTAAAAATTAGCTGCTGCTAGCAATTTGTGTGTGCTTACATTGTGTCTGTTCTCCACTATTTTATCACTGCACATACAAGAAAGGACATGGAGTCTACATAGATGCTTTATATCCTGTTGAGTAGCTCCACAGTGTTGGTTGATTAGCCTGCAATTCAGTAGCATATGCTGCAGTTATAATCTCTAAAGCACAGACTAGGTAAGATACAATCAATTACCAATATACACCATTATAAAAACGGATGTGTAGCTAGGCAAACCAATGTGGATGAGAGTAATTTCATAAGTTAAACTCAGTGGCACATTTCTTTTGGAGCAGTATATTTTGACAGAAGAGTATTATACTCCATCTGGTATGTATCCATTTTGTTATCTAAATAATGAATATGCTGTAATGTACTTAGGAATAATGTGAAGTAAATCTGTAAGCATTTGTTAGAACCTTACTCATGACATGGCCTTGTTTTCCAGCCATTTGAGAGGTACAGAGGATGTGGAGTAGGCCAAAAGTAATGTGTGTGATAACTATGTACACACATTTCATGGAAAGGTCCTTTGATAGCACTTTTAACATTTCACTATTCTTTGTTTAGCACAATTGTTCCTTCCCCTATTATTTTGTTTTTGGGGCGTGAGTTCCTGCTGTGGGACAAACTAGAATGGACTGTTGTGTTGGGTGGATAGTTGTTGTTAGTGTTGTGTTAGATGAGTATCTGTTATGGCACAAAGAAGGATATATTTCTGTTGCTACTCTCCTTGTTTTGTAGCCCCCCACTTGGTATTTTTGACCATAGTTGAAGCTTTGAACTGCAATCAAGTGGTGAATACTGAAAGTTTTCATGTACTGCCTTATCTGTACACAGTTTATTTGTATTTATGTGATCTTTATATGTGTTATTATTTTGTCTTATAGTAAACAATACATCTGCTTGCTGTAGCCCCCCCCCCCCATTTTCTGAGACAGAGAAAGACCTCATAATTGAGGCATTATGCCATCATCCTACAGTCCTGGTGTCCAGAGGATGCACCAGTATATCAGAATGTGCAGCTTTGTGGGATGAATTGGCCTGAAACTTTAATGGAATTGGGCGACATAGTCACAGCTATAAGCAGGTGCGACACAGCCATGGACGTGATTCATGCTGCAAGGACGCATGCAGCTGAAGTGGCACATGATCGACAGATCACTGGCGGTGGGCCTCCAGCAGAACACCCTCTCACTGCCACAGAGGAATTCCTGGCAAACATTGCCACACAGGACAGCTCCCAGCAATCCTTTAGCCAATATGTTCTGGACGTGGGTGTCACTCCTGCAGCTCAGGAGGAGCTTCCAGGTGTGCTTTGTTAGATCATCAGTAGAATACTGTTGCATTCAATCTGTAATACTGTATATATTTTATATGTGTGTCAGCTTCTTTTTTTTGGTGGGACTATTTAAGATAGCTGCAGTGTTATGCTTATTTTGAGGTTGTCAGCCACATTCTTGTTAACACTGCAGTTACTGTAGATATAGATGATTAAAAGTATTACCGGTTATTATACTGTTAAATGTGGTTCTGTTGCCATTACCTCTTCCTTTACTTTTTTCAGGACCTTCAGGAATTCACAGATCTAGGCCTCTTGCAGTTGGTAAGCAGAATACATTTAGGTCAGTACTGTACATGCATTCCAACCTATCTGCTAAAGTGCCCTCTAAGGCCTGCTGTATGTATTGTTGTACTGTCTGCATACTTGTCAACTGTACAGATTTTTGCTGAATGTCCAGATGTTTGACTCATACTTCTGGCCCGTATTTAGGATCATAGTGATTGACTTGCAAACTATTGACACGTCATTAATGACTGGAGATATAAAATAATGACAGAGCTCTCACATTCAAACTGCATACCCTTCAGAAATGTCACAATGAAGCAATACCTGTTATTCTATCAACTTTCTAGATTGTTAAAAACAATATGTCACAATGGTCCTTATTCTTGGACATTTTTCCACCCATTATTCTTGGCTTCATCAACATTTCTTGATCTAAGAGGTTGAGAGGTACAAATGTATGTAACACTGACAGCAGTGCAAATTACTTAACATATATTGCAGCATAGTAGTGCAGGCATTAATGTATTCCTGTTTTTCTTACTTTTATCACAGTTGAAGATGGAAGTGGTTCTATGTCTCCTGTGCCACCTGATGTCGATGCCTCATCAGACTATTTGTTGCAGAGGCTGAATCTGACACAGAGCTTGGCATCCAGTAACCCCCCCCCCCATTTTCATCAGCTGCAGCCAGTATGCCTACTCATACCCAGTCCACTGAGGCTACAGATATTGGACATTGGAGGGTGAGGACATTGACCAGGGAAGTGTGGCTACTGTGGCTTCAGTGACTGTTGACACTGGCCATAGAAAAACTGTTGGTGAGGTGCCACACAGGTAGATTGATAGGGGTGCTCTGAGGAGGCCTGGTGTCCTGGAGACACAGGTGTGTTCAGAATGGAGCTCCAGAAGAATTCTCAGAGTTATAGATGCAGCACATTCTGACATATGTGACTGCCTTCACTGTGTTGTTGATTCTCTGGATCAGTTGAATGACAAGCTGGAACAGGATGTGTCTGCGAGGGAGCACAGAGTATCTGTCATGGAATGCACATTGTCTGTGATGGAACGTCTGCTGGGAGTGGAATGTTGGCCTAGTGAGCATAGGTCAGCAACTACATCTGCTGAAAGCCAATGTGGCCATGCCCAATCACGCTACCGTAGTGGCAGTACATCCACTTCTCCAGCAGAGAGTGTACTGTACAAACCCAGACATAGCAGGCCATGGGGTCATGGTCCTGGGTGTTCCTGTGAAGAAAGCACATCCAACAGACATCGGTCACCTTCAGGTAGAAGCACAGCATCTGACCTTGGGCATGGAGGTGCCAGTGCAACTCCTAGCAGAGACAGTTCTCATGGTGGAGGTGATGAACTGTCAGCTCTACCATGCACAACTCAAAGCTGTCCAACATACAGACATGTAGAGCTAGTGCTGAGCTTGGCTGTGTTCATGCAGACACTGACACACCAATGTCACATTGAGTGTACCTACAGACACACACACAACATTTATATGGTCCATCTTGCCTACTTCCCTTGCTTACTAAAGCATACACTCACCAAACTTTTGTGTCAGCCTAGGCCTCCTGCACCCCCACACCACACCCTGTGAAAATGATGATAACTGTGCCACATCTCTGTTGTCTATCTTTTGGATTCAGTATATCTTTTGGATTTGGGGATACTAAAGCTATGTGTCTGATGCACAGGGTGATTGCCTATGTTCATATAAATTTACTACCTCCATTTGTGCTGTTGAACTGATAATTGTACCTGTCAGTTAGACTGTGGTTAGCCAGTTAGGCAGTTGCTAGCATAATAATGTCTCTACTTTATAGTGGATGCTTTTGTAAGGGTTGTGATGTCAGACAATGAAAAGTGTCTCATTAATATATCTAACTTTCTTTTTCAGGATTGTTTAGTACAAACTTATGGGTGCACTTCCAAAGTCAACCCATCGAATTCAGAGCTCAGGATTGTTTGTCAGCACTGAAGACAAATTTCATCAAAACATTAATACAGTATAATATTCGTTTTTGCATGTACATCACCATAGGTTCCGAGGTTCATAGGATGCGACCAGGGTATTCATGTTTAGAAGCTTAGCCATTACATCACAATATAATATTCAATGGCAGATATAATGCATATCCAAGTTTTGTCTAGCAAGGGCCACCCATGTCCAGGAGAGAAGCAGCAGTGTTCCATGGCAAATAATGTATTCACATCAAGTCATCCAGCCTGTGCTTAACCAAGGTAACGGATGTGCTCTGCTTGACATGGATTTGAAGCCTACTGCAGAGGAGTGACAATCTTTAAGAGATGTATCTGTCTCTCCAGCATGTCCTATGTATGTCAAAGTGTGCACTGATGTCCCTAGAACAGCTAAGTCCAGTCCCACATAACTTACGGATGCACAGCATTTTCATCCCATTTTGCCAACAGATAGCCCTGTAAGGCATCATAATCTGCCTCACAGCTGTTAATATGATATTATACATAGTGACAGCTACTTCACTTTGTCCACAGAAGACAAGTGTTGGAGGCCCCCTTATGTTTTATTACTCAGAAATGTCTGAAGTCTTTCAAATTAGTACAGGTGTCTGGTACAATACATATCAAAGGGAGGATTATATACATGAATACAGCTGATGAGGGATGGGTATAGGGGATTGAAAACATATTTTGCTATTGATGTAATGGCTTTGCTAATCAGATGTAAGATGTAGAATGCCTTCCTCCCCACATTAGACCCTGGTTGCAGTTGACATGTGTTCCAAGGTTTACCAATACGGAATTGAGGAATAGTGCATTCTTGGTTATTTTGTAATAAGCAGGGACATTTGTTATTACAACAGGGGATGCTTATGCATTTCTGTGCAGTTGATGTAACACCCTATGGCTTTGTCAACAGTCATTAGTGCCTCATAGATGGTTTGCCAAAGACCCCCTATTTTGTTCTGCACTTCTGAGAAGTATATGCCAAACATGAGAGGCCACAGCACTGACCTTCTGTTTCCACACAGATGACAGGTCTGTTGCTTGAGGTGAGTTCTCCCACTGTGATTGAATGTTGTTGGTCTGCGATCCCATTTGCAAACCAAATGATAACATAGGCTTTGATATTCACCTTGGTTAGTTTCTAACTGAAACCGAATGTTGGTTGGATTGTTTTGAAGGCCTTGGCCAAGTTATGATATGATGTGTGCACAGCTTTGACTTTGTCTATGTCTCTGGTAACATTCTTGAATCCAACCATGTTTTGCAGCTACAAGATACCCTTCAGAATACCTAATTAGAACACATTTAGTGTTTGGAGGTCACCTATGTCCTTGTTTATGAGATGCATGCAAATTGCTTCCATTGCCTCACAGCAGAGGTTGAATAAAGTTATTGGTCTGTAATTACACTTGTATTCTGCAAATCATCCCTTGTGTGGTTGGAAAATGGTCACTGTTTTAGATTCATTGTGGACAACAGCAGTATTCAGACTGTGGTTGGGTATGGTGCCTAGTGGAGTAACTCAGTGTTGAAGCACATGAAGAACACAGGCTGGAATTCTATCTAGTCCCAGGGAGACTGTGCTCCTAGTCTTGGAGAGGACAGTAACAACTTTCTCTTTGTAGATACCAAAGGTTGGAGGTGATATTGCACACATGGTTTGTAGTAAGTTTGGTGGTAGGATGGGGTACACTTTTCAGACAATTGTGCCTGCTAGCAGGTTTGGAATTTACACTGGGTCAGTGTGAGCAATACCATCCACAATTAGTTCCAAATACACCTGAGCTATATATATATATCAGTTTGCAGATGTAATGGTTATCCCCGGATATATTTTGTAAATTATTAGCATAGTTGCTCTGTGACGGTTTTTTAAGTAGTCTTATTTGCTTTTTTACTCTGAGGAGAGTGGCCTTCCAGCACGGGTTTCTCAATGCTGAATTTGTAAACAGCAGCTTCTTTTACTTACTGTGTAATTTAGTAATGACAGACATCCACCAGTATGGTTTGTATTTTCAGGAGGATCTTTGTTTGAGCCTATCAAGCATGGCTGTGTGTATACATGTGTGTAGATCTTTAGAACGGACATAAGGGAGTAAGTTACTATAGCTTTTAATGTCCTTTGTGGAAACTGGGGCTTGGAAGTAGATTAGACCATCCCTTAGGAGAGTACAGTTACTTTGGATGATGTTTTTGAGCCTGAACCCTCCTTTAGGTAGTTCAGTAGCTATATCTACTTCAAAACATACTACTTTATGGTTGGATTAACAGTGCAGGCACTACACATGTTGCATTACATTGTTCACTCATATTGTTGAGAAACAGGTCTGCAATATGAGATAGCCTTCTCGGGTGGTGCACTATTTCTTCCATGGCAGTTCAGCTCGCAAACTCCAGGTAATATTGTGCAAGTGAATTTGTCATCCTATAATTATCTCAATCAATGGCTGAATAGTTTCACTCACCCCTGACTGGGATATTTTGTTCTACTTTAATTATTTCAAGTACTTATAAATCAGCTGTGTGGCCTTTCTTGTTTATGGACAGTGACCTATTAATGGTGATAACATGAAGAGATTTCCTATCCACAGTACATTGGATGTAGAATGCTTCCTGGCACATTTCTCCTAATGTAGAGCTATGATATCTTTCCTTCATTTCTTAAGCAATTAAGATAATGCATGGCACTTGACAGGATTGTTTAGGCTTCTAGCATTGACTAAAATGCAAGTTACTATGCTAACATACACATGGACAAAGGCACAGAGTTCTGCATTGTACAGACGTAAAACAAGGGATAAGCCAATTAAATCTAGCAACTACTTTAATAAGCCTACAAGTAAAACTGATGCCAAGTAATAAAAAAAAGAATAGAAGAGTAAAGGGTAGAGCTGAATAACATCTACATTATCTGGTGGCCTGAGCATGTTTCCCAAACTGGTGCTGTCCTCAACTCAAAGATAAGGACTAAAAATAGTCTTCTCTATGTTGAGGAAAACAAACAAACAAACAAACACACAAACAAAAGGGAAAGAAATAGCTTTTCTGTTCTGACTACTGTAGAAAATCACTTGGACTGTTTACTTCACATGCTACATATGCAATGAGCCACTTATTACAGTTAAATTACAATGCATTAATTGCTTCAGCATTTGAGCTGTGGCCATAAATGCAGTATTGGCATTCATTTCTTTATGCAGGTACTGCACTGCTACACTAACGATGCTTAATATTCACACACTTGGAGCCTCCTTAACCCCACCATAGTTACACCTTTGTGGCAAGGCTGATAGGTAATCACTCTGTCTAAATGACATACGAATGTAATTTAACAATTATAACCCAACTATAAATTTAGTACCAATTGTGAAATAATGACAATTTTACCAAGTCAGTAGAACACAGATGTAAATAGTACTTCAGTATTCACTCAGCAGAGAGCACAGGTCCACAGGCAAGACTCAACCAAATACAAATACTAAATCAAACCTCTGTATTTCCTCAGTGTGATGGAATAATAGGAAATGCCCAGTTAGAATCATTCATGCTTTGTGATTACCATTATAGATTTTATTTAATTTGATGTATTTGTTTTAGGTGATTAGATTTCTTGTAGATGCATCCCTTGAAAGGAAACTACAAAATTCCCAGATATCACATATAATGATGTAACCTTTGAAATCAATTTTAACTAGTAGGATAGTAACTTTGCCACAACTGCAAATATTTGGGAAAACAGACAATATACTTTCTGAGTTCAAAATAGCTAGTTGTACCCATGATGTACTTTGGAGGATTAATGCACTACCCCCCAGGATTCAGCAAGCTCTGCACGGTGTGCAGGAATAGTGCAGGAGCTGCTGCATGCAATATGGCCAACAAGCGATCCAGGAATGAGCTCCCGGGACGTGCCTGAGCGCTCCAACACTATTCCTGCATGGACACAGCTCCTGTATGCTAATTACCCCATTTGCAGGTGAAAACCATGCAAATGAGGTGAATTAGCGATCCAGGAAGCATGCAGGCATCTGAGCAGGAATAGTGTAACCTGCAGAAATGTATTGGTTACTAACTGAATACATTTCTGCAAATTGCAAAACAGAAGCATGACAGCTCCACAGAAAGCATGTATTCAATGTAGAAGACATGCCAATGGCCAAATATATGGCCATTGGCATGGTAAATAGATGCAAAATTATAAAAAATAACTTTTTTTTGGCTGATTTCGGACGTTTAAGCGTAGGGCAGCAGTGCGCAAACAGAATCAGCCGGAAAAAAGAAAGCTGGAAATAAGCTTTTAAACCAAAATCAGCATTCTGCCATAATAGTCAGCGGCATGTAGAAGACAACAATACCATTGAATAGTGGTTGCTAAGTGGGAAGGCTGTCAGTCTTGTAACTATGCATTAGCAATCAGTTTTATGCAAATGAGGGAATTGATACTGAATCATAGGTTTCCCCTAAGTGTTAGCTAGCACCCAACCGTGTGAGAGGTAGATGGCCTCATAAGGGGGAGTGTCATGCATGCTGTAAGCTTATTGGAGCTCTGTGACTCGTGTTTGCCCTAAGCAAAGCACAGCTAAGGAAGAGGGTATGTCTGAGGCTGCCTAGCAGTGTTTACATTGCCTAAACGGATGTGTGTGACATGCACCGGGTTTTAAACAAAAAAAATAAATAAATAAATAAAAACAGGAACTAGCAGCTCTATTTACATCTGAGCACTGGGTATGAGCGGCACACCTTGGGACTTAAACGGGAAGGCAATGGGAAGAGAAAACAGCAGTAAGAAGGCAATCAAGGAGAACTAGAATAGCTGGCAGGTGAAATGTATCAGAGTCAGACAATTATACAGGCAACAGCCCAGCCCAGCACACTACAATAAACTATGCAAACACCTTTCACTCTGTTTTTTCCCACAAACTCTACACCACTGGTGTACACAGACAGGAACATTTTACCAGACAAAACTAACAAAATGATAGTGGCTGCTGTCACTCTCATACATTAATATGTTGAAGATGCTGAGGGTGGTGAGGATGAGAATGCTGATGACCAACCCACAGTGAGGAGAAGTAGAGAGTGTACAGACCCAGGGTAACCTACCAGGGGATACATGAGCTGGAGATAGTGGAGCACTATAGGGTGGACAGGCACATCCTACAGCAAATTGTTGAGCTGTGGTGGTCATGCCTCACACACAGAGCCAAGAGAGGGGAACCCATCCCAGTGGATACCAAGGTATGTGTCGGCTTAACAATACTAGCCACAGGTACCTTCCAAAGGCCAACTTAGGATATCATGGGGATCTCACAGGCATCAGCATCCAGGGTACTCCACCAGTTCCTGGATGCCATGTCAGCATATGCCAGTGAGCACTATTATTTCCTCAACACCTGTGAGGCATTGACCAGCAATATGCGTCTCTTCCACCAAATAGCAGAATACCCTGAGGTAGTGGGTGCTACAGACTGCATGCACATACACATCAAAGCACCACCCGGCGAGTGGGGTAGGGTCTACATAAACCGCAAGGGCTTCCACTTTATCAACTGCCAGGTCATGTGAGATGCCCAGGGCATTATAATGAATGTGTGTGCTGGCAGCCCTGGAAGTTACCACAACTCCCACATCTGACATATGACACAGCTGTACCAGAGATTTGCCAGTGGGGACATCCCATATGGCCACTTTTAGGGGGATGCTGGTTATGCACTGGAGCCATGGCTGATGACACCCATCAGAAATGCACACACACGCCCAAAAAAGAACTCCATAATGAGGCACATGCACAAATGAAAATCATAATAAAGCATGTGTTTGAGATGCTCAAGTCATGGTTCTGGTGCCTAGACATATCCAATGGAGCCTTGCAGTACTCTCCAGCTACATGTACACAAATGCTCATTGTATGTGCCATGCTACACAATATGATCCTGTGGAAATAGCTACAGCAGGAACAGCATGAGGCAGGGCCACACAGCCCCCCCACCATTGCCAAGGCTAGCACAGACACAGAGTGACTCAGAGGAGGAACAACCTGGGCCTACCCATGTAGGCAGAAGGAGGCATGCCCAGTATGCCCAGGCTTTGGCAAAGAGGCAATGCATAGCACATACACTGACACAGTAGGAACCCAGGAAATTACACCTTTCTCTGACACACATACAGTAAAAGGGATGCCAAACCTGTGCTTTACCATGTATAGGGAGTGTACTATGTGCATCCGACATAGTCAGACCTCCAGCACCATCCTCAGTGCTGGCACAGCCACAAGTAACTCACTTTTCCTATCAGTTGCTGAATGGAGTATTATGTTCTGCTAGTCGTAGCTATGGTATGGATGTGAGCATGCAAGGGAATCGGGTAGCTGAATGGGATGGCAGCAGATAATGGATACCTATCTGGGCATCATGGAATTGATAATATATACTGGTGTCAACAAAGTAGGCAGTACTAGTCAAGGTGACAAATTCCACTGCAGTACATGTGGTGGCCCAAATGTGTGTCCATAGTAAACACACATGCGTGGCAGTGAGGTGAACATACCCAACAACAGCCTCAGTCAGCCAGACAGGTGTAGACGACCATAAAGAAAGGCTGTGCTAAGGCCTCCAATTAATGGCAATGGATACAGCCCCCCTTCTAGACCTACACAGACCAACTACATCAGGTCAGGCAGTTGTATGTTAGTTCTGCTGGGTAAGAAGTCTGAAACTGAAATGTCGGTCAATAAAACCTAAGATCTGTACTCTACTGATATGCCTGCAGTTGCATGATAGGTCAGAATACAAAATGAAATTGAAGCCAACAGAGTACCTGAAATACCAGTACAGTCATAGCAAATGTTTACAATTGTTAGGTGTGCCCCCCAATCCTATGTAGAAATGCAGTAACATGTATGAGTGGGGTTAAATCCAGTGGAGCACATATTACCTGAGCTGGTCCAATTTACAAGATAGATTGCTGCATGTGTACAATATGCAAGGCTCTTTGTGTTAGGTTGTTGTGTGCTGTACATTGTGTGGAAGTGGTCAGCATGTAGGCATGGAGGGTTGTGTCCCGGTGGCCTATGGCTACTACTGTTGATGGCAGTGTCATGTTCTGACAACAACAGTGCCAACCACAATGCATTCCAGCAAGACTCAATTCATCAGTCATCCATACTCATTGTTCAAATGTCAATATCTGTCACTATCTGAAAGATGGACATGCCATGAATGTGGGCCCAAATATACACACAGTACACAGGTGCAAGTACCCTAGACAGAGTACATAAAATGTAACGGAAAACTGCACACACCTTTGGAATTGTACAGACAGGTTAGCAGCACATTAGTTGTCTGTGTAGTACGGAATACTGACATATTCTGGCCAATCACTGGCAGGCCACAAAAGGCACAGTTATGAAGTAATGAGAGAATGCCTATGTTCCCACACAAGGAAGCATAAGGGGAATGTCCCAGATATATCTGTGAGTCAGCTGCAAGAAGCCTCCATATCACGTATGCACTCAGCTCACCCCACCATCATCCACAGGTTTATCACAGGTCATATCACTGCTGTTGGAAATGAGTACAGCATGACCCCTACTTCTGCATGGGCATACCCACAGAGTGCAGCATGCTGAAGAGGTGTCTTATGCAGGTGTGTCCCTACCCTAGCTGTAAGCAGCACCCTGCCAGTATCCAGACCAATGGATTAATATGGAAAGGAACTATTGCCATTAACACCTACCACACTTACCCTATCACCCCAGGGGAATCCAGTGGTTTGCAGCCTGGGACTGTAGTAGTGACAAAATGCACTGGCCTGCTACAAATGGCCTGATTCACTACCAAATGCCCTACAGTCCTCTGTCAAAGGCCTGTGCCTCACCTGTACTGTCAATGTATGTTATCTCATGGGGTCCCAAATAACAACATAACACAGTCCACAGAACACAAATGCAAGGCCATGTTGACAAATCCCAGCAGCATGCCCACCATGTCCTACTGCATGAACTGTGGACCAACCCCTAAATAACACTGGGATGAAGGGACAACTATAGGGATACTTCACAGATATCACTCGCATAATGTTAGGAAGAGGATAGAATAACAAAGTGGGGGTGTAGAAGCAGGGACGCCATGGAGTGTGTGAAGTCTGAAACTCTGATGTGTGCCCATACTACCTCTGCCTGCAAACTCAGTAATGGGTGGCTACAAACCCACTAATAAACCACAATGTGACAGGTAACTGACCAGATATATGAGCCCTGCCTCTGTGTAACCTGAGTGAATTTGTACAGCTGGGAGGTATGGCCACAGCAGGATATGGCCATTCTGTTATGTCAAAAGATGTACAAGCAGGGGATCATCAGCCACCACAGAAACAAGGTGCTGGATCATTTACACAGATCCATCAGCAAGTGTCTGCAGCTACCCCTCCAGAATGGCATGAGTGTGCGAGAATATGTAGGCTCCATACCACAATACTGGATACTGCTTCATTCATCTTGTATTTCCCTGGAAATAACTGTGAGCAAATAAGTATATCTGTTGGTAGATGATGACATAATACATCACAGTGTAAGACAGTAAATGTCTGAATATCTCTGCTAACACCAACCATGTAACACAAGCAGCACAGACAGCAATAGTTACAGTATCCCACTATCTGTTGCCCATTGTGACTCTATATTGTCAACCTATATACAGATATCCTGCAGAAACAGATTGCTAGCTGTAGGTGCAGAACAAAAAATGCTGGACTGGAGTGCAACCTACCTGGAATGGATTCACACACACAATGCAGAAGGTTATACTGGGCATGCTCCTACACTTAGAGAAATGAAGTCCATGTCTGACAAAGAAATACAGAAGGTCATACTAGGTATACTCCAACACTTATAGAAATGAAACCTATGTCTGAAAACAACAGTGGACTATACATATCTGTCAGTCGCAGATGTCTGTGCACACACACAACATTGCACACCATTCTTGCTTTGCACACACATTGGATAGGAATACTCACACATATCCAAGGCCACCACACTATAATAGACCAAACATACACACACAGAGAAGTGGGGAGGAGAGAGGTAGACAGTGAAACAAAGATTTACATCATGAGTCCTGTCCCACCCACCACACATCCAATTGACCAATATCACATGATGTGCCAATGTCAATCACTATAGACATTTGCTTTTGGTAGCCCTCAGCCCTATATTGTCCTAGGTGCTTTTGCTAACTGTGCAACATGATAGTATAAATCAGTATTCATCTAGCATTTGTATACCCAGTCCTGTCAAATGTACAGTTGGGTGTGACTGAGTGTTTTGTGTGTTTGTCCCCAGAGGAATGGTTGATGGCCCATTCATAGACACTGCACATACCATAGCCCATGTTAGCACTCATGTTGACGTCAGTCACCTTGAAATAAGCCTCTGGCCATATATCAGCCCCATAATCTCTGTGTTGAGTGTGATAACTGCATAATGCTACAGTGTAATATACTAGTTAGGTAGGAGTTCTAATCCCAGACATAACAGCTGTGAAAATGTGTGTGTGTGTGTGTGTGTGTGTGTGTGTGTGTGTGTGTGTGTGTGTGTAGAGATTAATGATTTTGAGGCCATGCACACTCACTACATCAACCATTGCCCTACTTTAGCAAGCCTTCTGATGTCAGTCACCTTGAAATACCCCTTTGGAGAAGGGCTACCCCTTTTAAGCTCTGTGGCATGCGTGATAACTGTGTAATGCTATAGTGCAATGTACTAGTCAGATAGGAGTTCTAATCCTAGACATGGCAACTGTGTAGCTCTTTGTGTGTGGACATTAGTGATTTTGAGGCTATTCACAGTCACTACACCTCCCATTGCCCTAATTTAGCAAGCCTGCTGATGTCAGTAATCTTGAAATACCCCTTTGGAGAAGGACTTAGCCCTGTAAGCTCCATGGAGCATGCAATAACTGAGTAATGCTGCAGTGTAATGTATTAGTCAGGTAGGAGTTCTAATCCCAGATGTGGAAACTGTGAAGATCTATGGGTGTGTTTGGAAATTAATGATTTTGAGGCCATTCACAGTCACTACACCTCCCATCGTCCTACTTTAGCAAGCCTGCTGATATCAGTGTCCTTGAAATACCCCTGTGGAGAAGGGCTAGCTCTATAATCTCCGTGGTGTGTGCGATAACTGCGTAATGCTATAGTATAACATACTAATCAGGTAGGAGTTCAAATCCTAGACATGGCAACTGTGTGTGTGTGTGTGTGTGTGTGTGTGTGTGTGTGTGTGTGTGTGTGTGTGTGTGTGTGTGTGTGGAGATTAATGATTTAGAAGCCATTCACAATCACTACACCTCCCATTGGACTAGTTTAGCATGCCTGCTGATGTCATTCATCTTGACATAACCCTTTGACTATGTATCAGCCACATAAGCTCTGTGGCATTTGTGATAACAGCTGAATACTGTAGTGTAACAAATTAGTTAGGTAGAGATTCTAATCTTGATCCTGTCAACTGTGATGATGTGTGTGTGTTTCCCTAACAGAGTGTATGTGTGTCTCCATTAATACCTGCTTTTGTGGACATTCACATGTACTACACTTCCCTTATCTCTTCTTTAGCACTGTTGCTGATGTCACTCACCTTCAAAGATTCCTTTGGACAACTGTCCTGCATGTACGTTATGTGGTGTGTGTAATAACTGCATAACTCTATAATAGCAATACATATTATGTAGGGGTTTGAAACTCTGTACTGGTAAGTGTGTGTTTGTGCATGTGTCATCAGTATCCCATGTGAGTGTTGGGGTGAGGGTGTACTGACAGGATCCATTGCATTGTGGCTTTTGTTACATCATTATATTGAGGACCTATATGTCCCATTGTGAACATTACAAGGCCAACAGTTTTCAAACACTGTAGATGTTGTTGTAGACAATCCTTAACCATAAATGTGTACAGCCATGTGCAATTACTATGTAGCATTATGAATTAGTAAACAATATAGGCAACTGTTATA
>NC_056748.1:310605021-310655021 GCF_019279795.1 Protopterus annectens
TGTGTGTATGTGTGCAAGTGTGTATATTTGTAGGATACAGCATTCTGAGGCCACATTCTCCAAATACAATACATCTGGCCATACAGTATAAGGCATAGTGATGTTCCTGACATTAGGAGAGCCATGACAAAACATCACCCTACTATCCCTGTGGCATGTGCAATAAATGCATATCCCTGTAGTAGCACTGATGAGATAGACAAGGGGTTGTATTGCAGTCCTGGTCAATGTGTGATGGTTGGTATGTCAGAGTATTATCATGGGTTTCAGTGAGCAAAATATCCAATGTGGGGTGTGGGTGCTGGGTATACTGTCTTTACACCATGGTATCCCCAGTACATGTCCCAAGGTCCACTGTATGAGGACTACTGTCACCATCAACCATACAGGTAATTGAGTACACTATCCAGGCCAATGATGCATGTGCTGTGTGCAAATTATCTGTAACACAATGGACTCACTGACAAGGTAGTTAGCACTGATAAAACCAGGTCTCTCAGATATGTCTATGACTGTTATGTGTTTGTCAAAGTGTATATGACAGTATGACATGCTATGTATTTGTCCATTAACACCCAGTACATCCCCATTATCATACTGTACAAGGCCTGGTGATGTTCCTCACTTAACAAGAGACTCGGGCCACACCTCATCCTAAAAACTGTGTGGTGTTTGCAATTAAGGCCAAACACACTAGCAGCAATAAGTACCTAGGCAGGGGTTCTACTCTCAGTGTTGCCAAGTAAGTGTGTGTGTATGTGAAGGGATCTACTACAGTATGTAAAATATACATGTCCCAGAAGGTCATCTGTCTGAGAACTGACTGGCAAATAATAACATTTCAAAAGAATCATGTCATGGAAATTTGTTCCATCAAAACTAGTAGTAGATGTGTAAAAGCTCTCTTCCCCACTGTATAGCTGTACAACGATACTGGAGTTGGTATATATACTTGGCTGTCAATGTTGTGGACACAGCTACCCTCATTGGGGTTATTGTTGTGTGTATCCCCATGCTTAGTCTGCTGGAATACTGTACAGTGTATGTTAACAGGTTAAGTAGTTGCCACTCACACTATGTGCAGCTCTACACCACTCCACACGTTCCAAAGTGTAGGGCTGTGCCACCCACACCAGCACACCTATGTTTACCAATGCCGGGATTCCACTACATTTAGGAAGGGGACATATACCCTACCAGTACCACCGTCGATGACATTAAAGTAGCAAACTGATTATTTACAGATGTGATGTTTTGCCTATTATGTCTTGGTGGAATTACATATGCTAAAATGGGTTCACTGCAAAATTAAGTACATCCATGTGCACAGTATTCTCTGTGTATTGCATCAATACAAAAGCCTCTGTGTGTGTGTGAGTTTATTTATTTCATTATTTATTTTACATTTGTTGACAGAGATAGACGGACTGGATGCATGTCCATTTTCAGCGGAGGCCCAGGGAGAAAAGCTCCAAGGTACACAGAAACGATAAAACATGTTACAAATATAGTTTTGACAAAAAGTACATTAGCAAACAAGAATACAAAGAGTACATAAGCAAACAAGAATAAATGTGTTCCACAGGTTAGAGTCAATCCCTGATGAAAGTCAGGGGTAATTTAACCAGAAAGCTGATTAATATTTTTTGCACATTCTAGCAGAGTTAGCCAGCCTTGATACAATTACATAGCTAGTTTAATGTGGTGTGTGCCACCCACCAGCTATCAATTAACCAAACATGTGGTGTGTGCCACCCAGTAGACATACCATTATCTACTGTAGAAGGGCTGCTGACAGCCACCATGCACTTACCTGTATACACCCCTCAGACCTATCAGCCATATGGCACATGCAGTTATTCTTAAACAGACCTGTTACTTGTGTTCAGCTTTACCCCGGATATGATACAGTCAATGTGTCACCTCAGTGCCATACCCCTTGTAGGAAACAACAGCAGACCAACATCTTGCTAACACGTAGACACCTACAACACAAACTGAATACAATATGGAGGCCACTATCAGTCAGTGTTAATAACAGCTATAATGCATCATCGCTGGACATCTACACATCCTGACATGTAAGCAATTTTCCTGCTGAAATCATGTTACACACCATTACAATGCTACACCTTTGTACATTCACCCAGTGTATCAAAACCATATTAGCCTGTCCTTGCATTGATGGTATGCATGACGGGGATGTGGCACAGGGTGTGTTGTGGGTTTTCCAGAGACCTAGACTGAGCCATTTGGTTGACATCATGTGTGTGTGGTAGGGGGTTTTGTTATTAATTGGGCTGTGCAGATGTGGTGTGTGTAGGTATGGAGGTGCCCTAGCTGTGTTGGTAAAGTGCGTGTGTGTGTGTGTGTGTGTGTGTGTGTGTGTGTGTGTGTGTGTGTGTGAGTGTGTGTGTGTGCATGTGTGTGTGTGTGTGTGTGTGTGTGTGTGTGTGTGTGTGTGTGTGTGTGTGTGTATGTATGCACACAATTCGGCCAGGTGGCTGCCCTATACAGGGGTTTGTTGGACAGCTGCAGACTGTACATGGCAGGGTGTGCAGTTCACCATCTCCGGCCATGGACAGGAGAACTGTGCCTGCCAGGGGTTCCATGGGCACTACCAGGTACAAGGCCAGATATGCTACTCTCCCCTGGTGATGACAAATGTCCACAGGATCCGTGTCCCTATTGGGACTGGCCAGGGCAACATGCATGTAGCCTGCTGTGTTGTGGTGTGGACAGCACCCCCCCTTGCAGTGCTGGTGCTGGTACTGCCGCTTTGGGAGTGGTTCTGACTTGTTGCATGTTCACTTAGACCTCCACCTGTTGGTGTTGCTGACCTACATCCACATGACTGTTGCCCTACTCCCACCATATGCATTAGCATGGACATTGCACGGTTGAGGATTCCCACCATCTCATCTAACCATCTATCCAGGACCTTTACAAAATAATGGTGGACACCTGCGAGATCACAGATGTTGTCAATAACAGCAGAATGAGTAGACCTCTGGAGCTTCATACCATGTCTGGTATAACATTCCATACATTCCTATGCCTCCATGACAGCCTGAAACATGCATCTGGTGACACCTGCTGTGGCACTTCTGTCAGGGGCATGATGGCCAGCAACCCTCCTACGAGCACCCCTGTACATCTGCCTGTGTTGTACCTCACCAGTCATCTGGCTATGGCTGCTGTGTACAGACACACTTGCCATAGTCCCCACACTGTCCAGTCCCATGCCACCACCTGCCAACTGTTCCTCATCCCAAATTTGTATAAAAAGCTAAATACATAAATATAAAAACAAAATATAAAATATATGAACAAAATATAACATATTATACAAAATACAAAATATATTGCCAAAGGATCATCGGATATGATCGGATATGAAAAATATGTGTAAAAAAAATCATAGGAGAAATATATATGTAAATTAAATAATGTAACCATATTTCTATATATATATATAAAAATAAATATATAATCACATATATACACATATGTGCACAAAATTATGTATATATGTGTGTGTGTGTGTGTGTGTGTGTATCACCTCCATCCATGGAAAATACATACACTCACACAATACAATATGATATACAAAATATACAAGGTTATAATCAGTCCAATAGGGAACCCAACTACTAAACTGAATGGCCAGATTAAATGGGGACCCCATATTACCTAGCTAAAGATTTCAGCTTAAGAATACATTTAATGGATAGACTATTATTAAGTCCCAGGGGGGGGGCATGTGTGTTAAGTCTATTTTGTTTATATATTTTATATTTTGTTTTTAAATTTATGTATTTGCTTTTTTATACAAATATGGGTATTTGGCTTTAAATGTGGGTGGATTGTAGACTCAAATTTGATGATTTCATTGATGGTTGCTTATTTAAGTGATTTGGTGTTTTAATTTGTTTGTCTGATGAAGTTTGCTAAATTAAGTAAATGAAAACACTAACTTTAGCTCACTTGTGGCTTGGCGTTATTTGTTTTCTTCATTTGGGGATTTGGACACTAACATCAGTTTGCCTGCAGGAGGGACCCTGACCCACCTCGCCAACTGTGAGGGAAAAACAGAAAATGTACTTTAAGACCTGCATGTCATTGCTTACCTCTACACACACACACACACACACACACACACACACACACACACACACACACACACACACACACACACACACACACACACACACACTCATACTTACAGGTCAGGTGACACAAAGATATTACACAGACTTCTCATTACCCAACTGTCAACATGCATGACATATGGCACTCAACAGCATACACTGCAGCTATACTCAATCCCTGTTACCAACATTATACATCTCTGTGATGCATGAGTTGTGTTAGTAGGTGATGCCCCTTCCCCTGGAACATACTGCACCCATGTACACAGTATTGCTTTTTGCCTGTTCAACACTCTGTCATGTACTATGCACCATACCTCACAAGGGTACACACCATTGCTGAATGTGTATATGTGTGGTAGTTATGTTTGCTCTGTTGCTCACAGCCTCTGTGTGTTTGTCTGACAATACCTGGGTTGATATGAGGACAGATGTCAATAGTGGTTGCCTGACGTCCGATTTGCAGATCATATTCTACACTAATGGTGTCCCATTCTTCATCATCACATACATGCTTGTCTGCACTGTTTGCCATTGTATATGCAATGGTGAGGTAAGTCTACTTCTCACATTCCTGAGTGCTACCTTTTGGATATGGGATCCATTCCATGGTTTGTAAGATGTGTGCAAGCCATGGCTGCCTCTGTTGCAAGTGAGTGGGCAAATGTCACGGGCATACTTCTTGGACAGCAGACCATTACTTGGTGTGACACTGAGGACCCATACTTGATGGAAGATACATACTCAAGATGAGTGAATGCTGCAGTACCTCAAAAGCTGCTTCCACAATATGTTATTTGGAGTGTGTGCACACATATGCTTCCATTGTTTGTTATGGTATGTATTCCCCATATTTGTTGTCCTAACATAGGATTCCATCTTACACATTCATTGCTGATGTTAGGATCATATTACAGGTTGTAGAAGTTGTTAAATGTGGTATTGTGCTATGCCATTGTGTAGATCTGTAACAGTTGCCACTGTAATACTGATAGATAAACTCACTGTTGTAGCCACTGTATAAGGGTAATGTTTCAAACATGTCCCTACTGTAGGCCATTTGTCCCACCATTATATTCATCTGTGTCCACACATCTTTGCACTGACAGATTGTTAGTTATACTGCAGGACTCTTACATATCCTTCAGATATGCCACCATGGTGACCACTGTGATGCAGTACAGTTAACAGCAACAATAAGTGAATGTGTACAGCATGCATTATGGATAGGTGTGTTAAATGTGTGCATGGCAAATGCCATGGCCATAACATGGCCGGTGTATTGGTAAACCTGAGCAAAAGACCTCCATACTCACTAGCTACAGGCTGCTGCCCCAGATGTATATCAGAGGGACCTACATAGTTGTCTGAGAGATGTGATGCCAGTAGTTACACCTGTGGCATTGGTACAGGGTGGGAGCAGCATTTCAGTACATCAACAGTACAAACCCACAATACTACAGATTATGCACATCTGTTCATTACTACACTGCAGCGACTGACTATGTTATCTGACATATGCATGAAGATACTTTACAGATGAGGCTGGATAAGCAACTGTGGTCTACTAATGTGCCCTGGGGCCTAACCAGCATGCTCCTCGTCCATTGTGTGGCTAGCACCCACCTCCACAATGCTATCTTCTGGTTCTTGACTTTGCTGGTGGGCAGTTGCCCCAAGGCTGACGAGGAGCTTTTCCACATGTGTCAGTGGGGGCTGGATGGCATGACCCCAACCTGTGGCTAGCTAGTCCCTCCTGGCAGTTGAGGTCAGTGCAGCGATGTCGCACCTGCTCATAACTGCAGTTATGCATGCCGACATCATTTACCCTTTTGAGTATCTCGTTCCACAGGGCAGTCCTCTCCTGGAGATCATGGGCCATATGCCCAAAAAGGGTTCCATGGTGATGCACCATGAAGTTGATGAGGATGTTATTCTCTTGTGGAGTGAACGCCAGCAGTCACTCTCTTGACATGATACCTGCAAGACATAAACAGGTAAAAAGGTCTGAGGACCTCATACTGCAAGGATATAATAGTTGTTAATTGATATCTCTCTCACCCCCCACCATATCTGCATAACTAATCTGAACACACACAATGGGTATGTTTACACCAAACCTATTGTTGGGACATACATCCTATTCTGAAACAAATATTGAAATGTATAATGAATAAAGAGGACCAGTGGAGTGAATGCTCAACGGAACAACAAGCTCAAAGATAAATAGTTAAAAACAAACACCGCTGAGCAAAACAATGGAGGATTGCAGTCTCATTTAAATCACAAGTAGCTCCTAAATCCAATAGCCAATGATGTAAATAATCCAAGTGCATGATGTTGATTTGATTCTTATGTTGTTGGCTATTATTTTAGAATCCAATCTTTTTTGTTTCCATGACAAGATTTTTCTGCAGAAGGATGGCGTAGCTATGGGCACTTCCTGTGTGCCAAGCTCTACAACTTGGTGATGGCAGAGTGGGAACATAGCTTCTTGTTTCAGAATAGTTTGTTTCAGGAGTCAGTACCATTCTATAGGCGTTTTGTGGATGATCTCTTCCTTGTGTGGAGTGGCTCTACAATACAATTAGAGTCCTTTTTTACACAGATCAACATGTCTGTCACCTTTCTGAAGTTTACTATGGATTGGTCAAGACCACTATCTGAAAGACCACTATCTTTTAGATGTCTTTGTTGATAAATTACCCTGTGGGATAGTCAACACGGTGTTTATCGCAAGACCTGCTATAGGAATACACTGCTGCATCGTTCGAGCATGCATCCTGGCTATGTATACAAGAACATAGTGAAGGGACAATCAATGCGGATGTCTAGATATACACCCTAGACAGTCATCTGGCAAGTGAATTAGGAGACCTTAGCAGCAAATTGAGGGAACGTGGCTATGACCACTTAGATATCTCCAGAGGGATGGGCATTGCAGATCTGAGGATAGACAGAGCTTAAACCATATTTCTCAGATGGTGCTGTTGAAATATACGTGGGAGAGGCCAGTGATGGCTTGGATAGCCAAGAGGGCGGTTCAAATATGGACAATGGAATTGCATTTCCCATTTTTACACCAGGGATGTAGGTACACTTAAAGATATTTTCTAAGCATTGGCACGTTTTATCAGTTGACCCAACTATTAAGAGCCTTACAGGTACTCGACCTAGATTCGCTTACGGAATAATAAAAGAACTTAAAGAGTTTGCTCTGCTACCCAAGGGTCCATAATGATCCACCTGCTTTGTTGGGTCCCTACATGACCAAATTTTTGTTCATATATAGAAACCGACCCTGTCTTCCGATATCCATATATGGTTTATTTACTACATCATCACGAGCGGGGCAATTGTATGTCCAGAGATGTAGTTTACCTAGCCTGCTGCACAGTCTGTCCAGCCTACTATGTGAGGCAAGACCAATAGGACACTGAGGGATAGGATTCGTGAGCATGTATACCCAAGGAGAGGTACTACACATAATGCACTATCCAAACACACTAATGACAAAGGTCAAGAGCATCGTTTTAAGTTCAGGATCTTGGAACAGATCTCAAGGACATATAGGAGAGGGACATTAACAATTATACAGAGACCAGGGAAATCCATTGGATTATTAAGTTTAGGGCAGATATCACCCCAGGTCTCAATGGAAGGGTTCCCCCTCCTTTGCTGAAATCAAGAAGGTTATTGTCCAAAAGATGTTAAGAGGCTATGAAGAGTTTTTACTTTGTGGCCAGTAGGGTCTTTTGAACCTTTATATGCATAGATGCTCTGTCAATGTTTTGATAGTTATGTTACTAAAATTTTTTCCTCCCCCCCCCCCATCTGTCACACACACTTTTGATTTATTTATTCCAATAATGGATATGAATATGAATGGCTTTGTTTTGAAATGCCCCATACTTTTTTATGATGGTGTAATTTTATATATATATATACTTTTACATGATATTTTTAATGAGCCATGTACCTTTAAATAATGGACAGGATTTTGGCCATTTTTTGGCTTTTTAACTGATTTACAGACAGTTTAGTTGTTGTAGGTCTGAAAAGAAGCTCAATGCGCTCACCTCTTTTTTTTAATAAAAAACCTTTTTTTTTTTACCTACACTTGGATTATTTACATCATTGGCTATTGGATTTAGGAGCTACTTGTGATTTAAATGAGACTGCAATCCTCCATTGTTTTGCTCAGCGGTGTTTGTTTTTAACTAAATATTGAAATGTGTTTCTATTCATTTTCCATGTTGAAACACCATCATTGGAGGCCTGTTAATAACAATGTAGCCTGCATGCCATTGTAGTGGCCACTGTGGTTCCATATATGCATGTGTCCTGTTTGTTATGCAACTGTTCCAAATCTGGTGTTTTGAGTTACTGGGAATATGTATGCATACTGTTATAACTAATCCTGTATTGCGTTGACTATTACTACCCACATTTGTTCTAAAACAGCAACACAATAGCACGTTTGGGATGGCTGTTCCCAGCAGAACCACCTCTCCCACCTCATCTGGCCATGGCGCCAGGCCACAGCATGTCTGCACCCAACCCAGGACCTCGTCATCTGGTCCTGCACTACCTTCAAGTGGAGCCACCTCAGGCGATGGGGCATTTCCCCCCACTGGGAGCACGCACAGACAGGATCTTGTAACCTGAAGTCAGGTCCAGGGTCTCTGCAGAGAATTTTGGGATCTGCTACACCACCTTGAGGTCCTCCTGACACACATAGGGGTTCAGCCTGCCCCTCCTGCTCAGGCCCCAGCACAACCACCTTCAGGGCTATGAATGTGCAGTGGTGACTGCCCATGGGTGGGGACCTCAGTCCCTCTGTTTCCATTTGGGGGCTCATGAGCTTCCAATTTCCAAACACCCCTCACTGTCCAAGGTGTTTACCCACCAGATGTGTCATATACCGCCACTGTATGTTGTCTTGTCTGTCATGTCTGTCTTCTGAACCAACCTACCTCCCCATATATACCTACTATCCTTCCCTAACATCCCACTCTCACCTTAACACAAAAAAGGCAATCTGTTACCAACACAAATGTCACACCATACATAACTGTCCATTACACACCCACTTACAACTGCTTATGGGTGCCTTAATCACTCTGTATCCAACAACCCTTGTTCTGGCCAGCAAACACATTATCAGCCCTTACAAGTGTGTAACCCAGGACCATGCACACTATAGCCCCATCAATTTACCAGTAAGCCCTCTGAGCTGCAGATATGTTCTCAAACATATCATGAAGCACAGTCATTCAACAGTCATTCAAACACACACACACACACACACACACACACACACACACACACACACACACACACACACATATATATATATATATATATATATATATATATATATATAATATACTTATATATCTATATATATGTGTGTGTTGGTATATATCACACACACACACACACACATATATATATATATATATATATATATAATATATATATATATATATATATATATATATATCACCTTTTCTCTGCCTGGCCTTGCCCCTCATTTTCGCCCGCTTCCAGACCAGCCCACTGAAATGACTGAAAGCTGATTTGCCTGAAGCTATTTAGAAGACAAGTTTAGCAGCAATGAGGGGTGTGGGGAAACCCCACTTCATTTCATATGATATTGTTACCTTTTGATGTAATATTGCTTAGTAACAGGAAAGTAAGTGGGGGGCTTCACCCCCCACACCCCCCGTTGTGGGGGACTGTACCCCCCACACCCCCCCACCTATATATTCTAACTCCAGGGTCGCACTACAGTGGGGAGGGGGGCATGGTCCATTTTCTTGCTGATACTACTTGTCAGTCAAATGAGCTTTCGGGCTAATGTGCTTTCAGGCAAATGAGCTTTCAGTCATTTGGTCTGGGAAAAATGAGTGTCGGGCAAATGAGCTTTCAGGCAAATGAAGGTGATCCATATATATATATATATATATATATATATATATATATATATATATATATATATATATATATGTGTAGTGCCTTCAGACATCAGGTCCACCCTCTGAACCTCCTTTCTCAACTGCTGCACTGTTCTGCCTTGCTGCAAAACAGAGCATCACATGTTGACACAGCCTAACATTAGGGGGAGATATATAGGGACAGATTGTAGATAGGCCTATTACAAACCTATGGAGTTTGTGCATGATACATTTCACATTAGCATGACTGTTCTGAAGGTGGTGGGATCTGACACTCATGTGTCTATCATGACTTCATTACTTCCACCTTCAGCTATTTGCCAGAGTAATATACATGTTGGGAAGTACAGAGCAAACAATATGATTGCTTACATCTTGTCATTCTGTGCAGATCCACACAGTTGACAGGTATGGCCCACTGCCCACCGGGGAAGATGCTATGTCGATAGTAGTTGTTCAGCAGGACATCATTACAGCAAGTCTTGATGGCACATATCAAGCTTTCAAAATCATCTGTCCCACTATTATAGACCAAGTACTACATTTAATTACATGCTGACATGTTTCACATACCTGTTTTAATAGTATGCTCTTTTCTGTGTTGCACTTCAGGATGTCTCCTTTGTTTGCTTTTTTATCTTTTTAGTATTAACTTTGTTTTTTACTATTATTTTTGTTTTTGCTGTTTTTTTGCTTGTCTCTCTCTCTCTCTCTCTTCACTATAGGGATTGAGCTGGTTTGAATAGGTTGAAGCATGGCTTTTGTAGATGATGCTCATGATCAGGTGATGGCCTCTGCACCAATTGGTGTTCCCCATTTGCTAATTGGATGCAGCCAGCTGTGTAGTACTTCCATAGCCAATGTCATAGCAACCCACTACTATAAATTACTATATCATTTGCGCGTTGTCCCTTTACCTTTCCTATATGGAAGACATCTTTCCTGTGTGTGAGCAGCAGTGTTACAGGCAGCAGATAGCAATACCTCTTACAACAGGACTTAAGGAAACAGGCCAAATACATGTTTGTATAAGGTTCCAGACCAATGGACAGTGTGAGTATTGCTGTTATATGCATTGAACACTATTGTTTTTTTCAGGGTTTGTGTGTACATGCTAGTTTTCTATGGAATACAGTCTGCCTTCATAGCTCTCAACTGTGAGCCTATCCACATGATGTCCAGAGGATTGGCTGTTATATTTTGTCTGTTCACCACAGAGGTCTTGTGTCTGACATATCAGTGGCATTATCTCCATTGATTGCTATCGGTACATGGCAACATCCATTTGAGTTTCTGACTTCATATTCCTGAGTAAGGGTAGGTTGCAACAAGTCCTGTAACACCAGCAACTTTCACAGTGTATAACAGCAATATTGCAAATAAGACCAAGTGTTCCAGCCTCTGTCCTCCACATATATACTAGGATTTGTCCAGATGTCATGCAGTAATAGGTTTTTATGTAATGGCCTATCATTATTTAGTGCTGGCATTCCTGCTATTATTCTAATGATGTTGTGGAGTCCCACACAAATTGTGGGGTAGGGTCCATATATACGAGGGCAACAGCTGGACAAAACGTGTGCGACGTTGTGTATGGAAAACACTGTTATATGCCCTTGTAAGATATTTTATGGGGGAGGGTATTAAATGCTTTTAAACTAGGCTGTTGCAACATGTGAGGGATATCGGTGTTAAGAAACATTGAGGTATATGGCTGTACATTTTCATACATTTCAACATGGTAACAGTGGTGGGCTACAGCTTACTGTCTTACACATAGTTCTGTTTGTGAGTGTGATAGTGACATTTTATGTTAAGCATTGTTATGTAACAGATACATTTACACTGTGACTTTTCCCTCTAGGGGTTGAGTACAGAATGAAATTTGAGGCTGCTGAACTACATATGTAATTAAGAGTTGATTGGTTCTTACCTTCAAGGCAAGTGTTTTACTGTTGTACTACTTGAAGGCCTTAGCCTGGACATCAAAGTATGCTATGTTTTTCAAATTACTGTATCAAATATTTTGTTTGAGAGTTGCATTAATCAGTTATCATGTATTTCAAACACCTAACTGCTATAAGAAATGGCATAAACAATTAAACAGAACACAAATAAACATTTCTGTGTATGCAAACTTGTGTGTGGTGTCATGTCTTTTACATTGTGTTTGGGTATATGTTTCATGCAATAATTCTCATATGTAGGAATGAATCCAACACTGGCCATTTTGAAAGGTGGGAAATGTAGGAATAATGGCTGTTTGATATGCTATGCACCCGCTGTATATACCTTTCTTATACATATCTATAAGTACTAATATCTTTATATGTGTTTATGTGTATATACATATAAATCTATATATATGTATATGTGTGTGTGTATCTCTCTCTCTCTCTCTATATATATATATATATATATATATATATATATATATATATATATATATATATATATATATATATATATATATATATATATATATATATATATATATATATATATATATGTGTGTGTGTGTGTGTGTGTGTGTATGTATCACTGGAATGTTTAGTGCTTCCACACTACCCATTTCGTATGGTAGACAGACTGTTCTGCATGATATGTTAGAGATATCATCTTGACATCTTACAGCTGAGATGGCTTACTGTTAAGTTGTTGTGGGTGTGTTGTGCAGGGTCCTGAGTTCAAGTCGTTCAAGTGATGGTTATTGTGTTGCAAGGCATATATGTTCAGCTGTGGAGCAATAATTACAAGAAATCTCTAATTTGGGCCCCTTCACCCCCATTAACAGTGCGTTTGGTCAAATGTTTTGCAGAGAGAGGTTCAGAGTGTGGTTCCAATGTGCGAATACAATACACATTTATATCTATATATATATATATATATATATATATATATATATATATATATATATACATACATACATACATACATCTATATATATATATATATATATATATATATATATATATATATATATATATATATATATATATATAAATACATTTCCCTACTGTTGAATGACTATGCTGCATGATATGTTTGAGAAAACATCAAATTTATGTATCGCTCAAATGGTGTAGTGGTAAATTACTGTGGCTGTGGTTTGCAGGGTCCTGCGTTTGAAACTTGCAAGGACTGATTATTTTGTTGGTGGGCAGAACAACAGCTGTTGGATACATGGTGACTAAGGCAATTTTAAGCAGTTGTAAGTGGGTTTACGTGACGGTAAGCAATGCTAACTTCTGGTTTCATATGCTTACAGACAGTTAGCCTTAAAAGTGCTTAATCTGTGTAGGCATTGCGTAGCATCATGCAAACCGGCTTAATCTCACTTACTACTGCTTAAAAGTGCTTACTCCCATTTACATCAGCACTAATTTCTTCAAAAGAAAAGAAAAAAGGGGTGATAGGAAAGTAGTGAAAAAGAGGGCATGCAGAGGGAAAGACTATAGGGAAAGTAGCTAGGGATGTGCAGGACGGGTGTAGGGAAGGTCCATAGCTGTCAATTTCTTCTACAGCAACAGCTGTGCATATAAACTGAAATTGGAGGTAGATTTGGATACTCAAATCCCTGAGAGAGGGGAGAGGACAGCAATAATATGTTGTGAAGCTAATTAGACCAGATTATGTGTCCAGTGAACATGTGTGCAAAATGGACAGCTACGTATGGGGCAAGTTTTTTTTGGGAACAGATTGGCCTTTTTTTTAAGGTGAGAGTGGGATGTTGGGGAAGGATAGTAGGTATATTTGGGGAGGTAGGTTCATTCAGAAGACAGACAAGACAGACAAGACAGCATACAGGGGCAGTATATGACACATGTGAGGGTTAAACACCTTGGATGGGGAGGGGTGTTTGGAAGTTGGAAGCCCATGAGCCCCAAATGGAAACAGTGGGGCTGAGGTCCCCACCCATGGGCAGTCACTACTGCACCTTCACGGCCCCGAAGGTGGCTGTGCTGGAGGCAGAGTAGGAGGGGCAGGATGACCCTCTAAATGTGCCATGCAGCCCTCAAGCTGACATAACAGATCTGCAAAATCCCTTCTGAACTCGCTTCACACCAAGCCCCGGACCTGACTATGGGTGATAGTTTCCTGTCTGCACCCACTCCAGGGGGGATGATCCCCATCCCTTGAGGTAGTTCCACCTGAAGTTGGTGCAGGACCAGCAGACAAGGAGGTTATGGGCTGGGTCCCAGATGTGTTGGAGCCCAGTGCAACGGCCAGTTGAGGTGGGAGAGGTGGATCCGCTGGGACTGGCCTTCCCAAACGTGCTATGGTGTTGCAGTTTTAAAACATAAATGGGTTAGTAATAGTCAACACAATCCAGGATTTGTTATAACAGCATGCATAGATAATCCCATTAACCCAAAACACCAGATTTGGAACAGTTGCATAGCAAACAGAACACATGCATATATGGAACCACAGTGGCCATTACAACAGCATGCAGGTTGCATTGATAGCAACAGTCCAGCAATGATAGTATTTCAACATGGAGCATTAATAGAAACACATTTCAATATTTATTGAACAATTGGACATATTTCCCAACAGTAGGTTTGGTATAAACATACCCATTGATTTGTGTATTTAGATTATTGCTGCAAATATGGTGGGGGGAGAGAGAGAGATGTCAATTAATAACTTATATATCTTTGTAGTTCTCACCACTTTAATGCTCATTGCTCTAATCATTAAGGTATAGGTATTATTACCTTACCCTATTGCCTTGGTTTGGCCAGTGGTATGTTTGTAAAACAAGTTTATACTTCAACTGTGTTATAGTTAAATTCTATATCTCTTACCTGGTATACCTGTGGAGGGAATGTTTAACACTACCTGACTGTTTCTAAACATATTCCCAGATTCCGAGTTAATATTATGCACATACCTCTCAATCTCTTATTGCACACACTCTGGTCACAGCTTGACAACATGGGGATGAAAATGGGATATACTTTGAATATTGCTCTCATAAACTTGGAGGGCTGATAGAGTTACAGGATTTGTTTTCATATACATTTTCTGAAGGTTTTGAGGTCTGAAAATCAAATGTCATTATCTGCTGACTACCAATCTGAGATCATCCCACTGATTTGCCATGGGGACAAGGGAACAGGCAGAAAATATGAGACAATTATCTGCACATTCTGAAAAGATGTGTACAGTTGAAAGGTATGATTATGCATAAAGCTTACCACTACTCCCAGGATTCAAACCATGGCTGTGTCTGCTAAAAATACAAAAATTTAAGTCACAGTAGAGTGCTATTTGGATGTTGCTGTCTATCTCTTTAGTGTTTTTTAAGTCTCTCAGGGTGTTACAATCTGACCTTGTAATTACAACTGTCTTATACAGACATTCTTAGACATTTTTATTATGTAGCACAGTGTGGGTAACAGTGGTTAATACAACATTACTATTCAGAGAATGCAACACTAAAAATGCCATACAATACCAGAGCAAACACAACCAGACCAGGATTTTAATCTTTATTGGCAGGCACAGTTTTCTTATCTGACAGACCTGTGGAGGGAATGTTTAGCACTACTTGAATTTCTCCACACATATTCTCAGATTCCGAGTTAATATGCACATACCTCTCAATCTGTTAATGCACACACTCTGGTCATAGCTTAACAACATGGGGTAGAAATGGGATATATTTTGAATATTGCTCTCATAAACTTTTGGTGAGTTGCTAGAGTGACAGTTTTGTTTTCATATACATTTTCTGAAGGTTTCGAGGTCTGAAAATCAGATGTATGTCATTATTTGCTCCCCAAATTTCTGAGATCATCCCACTGATTTGCCAGGGGGACCGGGTAACAGGCAGAAAATATGAGACAATTATCTGTACATTATGAACAAATCTGTACAGTTGAGAGGTATGATTATGCATGCAGCTTACTACCACTCACAGGATTCGAACCATGGCTGTGTCTGCTAAAAATACAACAATTTAAGTCACACTAGAGTGTGCTATTTGAACATTGCTGTCTATTTTTTCACTTTTTTCTGTATAAGTCTCTGTCGGTTGTACAATCTGACCTTGTAATTACAACAGTCGTATACAGACATTCCTAGACATTTTTATTATATAGCACAGTGTGGGTAACATTGGTTAATACAACATTACTATTTTGAGAATGCAATACTAAAAATGCCGTACAATACCAGAGTAAATACAACCAGTCCAGGATTTAGAGCTTTATTGGCAGGCAGTTACAATTTTATTTAAATATGACCTATATGGGACTATTACTGTCATATTGTCTGGTTTATTCAGTACCACCCATACACAAAACAGTTTTTATACTGGCAGCTGACTTTCTGTTACTTTTATATTTATTTGGTATGACTTCTACAAGCAGGATTGTTACTCACCAGATTCACAACACAGCCTTTGCAGCCTACTCTCATGGGCTTCCTGATTCACAGCCAGCTCAGCTGCAGCTGTAAGAGAAATAGAGAAATATTTAGCCATACCTATCCATCATATACACAGGCTGGACATTATTAAACAGTTACTGGTATGAGTACTTACACACTACTGGGACATCACCCCTCTGCCTTGATTCTTGGATCCACTGATCCAAGAGCTCCCTCTTCCTCTGTTTCAAGTCAGCATAGTGGTGCCTGACCTGCTCACCAGTCTGATGGATACCAGTGGCACTGGTGAGATCATGGCCGAGATGGTCCCAGGCTTCTGCTTTATATTGGGAGGCTTGGTAATGGCCCAGCAGCAGTCTCTCATCATGTTTTTTTTTACCAGGAGTCCTACCATGCCCTTGGACTCCTGGATGCCCCAGCACTGCGCCTGGAAGGACAATCCCTCTCTGACTCCAGCCATGCTGCCTACAGTTAGAGGCTGCAACCAGTTATGAGCTGTATTTCCACCTGTGGGGTTTAAATATGGCTGATTTCCCACCTTTTACCATGATTGGATGGTTTTGAATATGCTGAGCTAAGCTAAGCTACGGGCAAACCTGCTTAGCTAAGGTTGGCATTGCTTAAAGGAGCAGGTTCAGCACTGCTTACCAATGGGCAAATCCATTTAGCTGAGCTACTCATTGCTTAGCAGTCATATTTACACAATACTTACACCTGGTAAGCAGAGATGTGCAATGCTTAGCATTCCTTATTTTTCATTTTATAGACTATCTGCTGTATGGCATTGATTCATCATAAATATTATAAACTTGTTTACTGTCCCTGACATCCCCCAATGTGCTTTCATTACATTTATTCATGTGTGACTATACTGTATGGAGCACTTGTGTTTATATGAGGATTTCACAACTTTATTACACTGACACCTCACATCTGGACCTAATGCAGTAATCCGGTTAACAAATATATTTTATTTAGTAGGTAATACAAAATAAAATTGTTTATGCACTGCTGTCACATTTAAAATGTGAATTGGTTGCAGTGGGGAGTGAACTGGGAATGGCTATTCACAAAGCGTACACTCTAATTACTACACTATTGCAATGTTGTTGATGTTGGATATCTCTTGCTATTTAACTTCTTGTGCTGTTTAAGCTGGGCTAAATGTAGCTAAGCAATGGGCACACCCTCGCAGCTACGCTTAAACTTTATCGCATTTATAAAAAAAAAAGTTTTGTTGTGTCATTTTATCTATACCCTTCAGAATATCCCTGCTAATGCTAAACCTGTTATTTTATCATCTTTCTGCTTCATGGTGGGCATACCTCTCCATGTCTTTGAGCACAAACTCTGGACAAAACCTAAAATGATGGGGGGACAAATAGAGGGACAGATTTTAAATATTGCTCTTACAAACTTAGATAGCTGATGATAGGTCTTGCATTACCATGGATTTTCTGAAGGATGTGGAGTCTTTTAAACTCAAAAGTTTGTCATTTTATTTAATGACTTCAATTCTCAGCTATTTTCCAGAAAGGTCCAGATTTTAGGGGGAACACACCAAAAATATGAGATAAAACTGTGGACATTCTGTGAAAATATGTACAGTTGAGAGGTATGTTTGAATCCTGATGTGTTGGGGTGTTATGAGCGTTCTTGCTTATTTTAATTGCCAAAAGGCAATTCTGGTGTGCAGTGGCATGTGTATTGTGAGAGCTCTGCTCTCAGACACACCTTCTGCACTCGTACACAGCTCTGTGTTAGTTTAACAGCACAGGCAGTGCTCCTTCATGAATGAGCAAGGCACGCTGCCGTGCTGTACAGGAGCAGTCCCTGCCATGCAGGAATAAGTTATTCCATCACGGCTGCTTGCTGAATCCCAGGGTGCATATTTTAGTGCAGGAATTTCCAGTGCTGCAACAGCCCTCAATGGTCAGGAGTTTATTGATGCCAAAATATCTATCTGCAGATGTAGTAGTATCCATCTTACTGCCTGGCACTTAGATCTGCCATCTAGTTTTGATTAAAATCAGAATTAGTTCTTCTATTTGCACAGAGCTAAAGACTTAAGATGCAGCTCTTCCATCCCTGGCAACTTTACCATAACAACATTTAAGTCCAATAAATGTATAATATATTCTGCTATATGTCATCCTATCAACTAAGTCAGCACAGATTTTAACATATTTGAGTTAATGACAGGCTCAATAAACAAAGCATAGTCATTAAAGCTGTAGGCAAGAGCAGCTACATTAAGGCAGAAAACTACAAAATATGTCTAAAGAATGCAACTTCCACTGAAATATGCATGCAGGTTCAAGTAACTCCAATTACCCTTCATGTTAACTCACAAAAAGGAAATATTACTATTTACCATCTTTAGCCAAGTTCTTACTGGGACTTTATATATTTTGTCAGATCAAGTTTCTTAAATAACATACTCATTAATGCTGAATAATTGGGCTGGGCTCTCACATACGCTTAGTTGAACAATGAATCATAATTTCTTACATCCTGACTCACATTTGAATTGAAAGAGATTGAATACAGATATCCCAGTGTTACCCCTGCTTTTTACTTTAGTAATAGAACTAATAGCATAACGTATTCACCAAAATATTAATATTTATGGCTGTAAAGGCAAATGGTATCATTCAGCTAATACATTTCTGTTTGCAGATTATATTTTTCTCCTGTTAACATACTCTATAATTTCTTTGGGATGTGCATGTTACTTTTCAAATATGTTGTCTATAACCCTTATATTAGTTTCAGCTTTTAGTTATATTGGGGTATGCAGATTCCGAAGTTATTAGGTTTGTGGCCTAGGTAACCATCTGGAGAAACTAATCGCAAAACTTAGACTGTTCAGTGGGTGGACTTGCCACTGCACCCAATGAGGGCATACTGCTTATCCCAGGAAAACAATAATAGGCATCTAGCCAGTTGTAAAGGCAAAACTTGAAGAAAGTGAATGTATTGCTATATTTGACATGCAAAGGAGCTTGTTCCATAGTTCTTATTAATGGTGCAATAACGGTATAACTCTTTGGAGGGAGTGTGTTTAGTAGAATCAGTATTTTTGAGATAGATAAGGTGTAGTAAGAAATGAAATTTTATAGCCTGGATGGTGCATCAGAGACCTCTACGTAGGTGAGACACAGAAAAACAAGAGGGCTTTAATTTCTGTTTGGGTAACTAAGGGAACTTAGTTAGATGCTTTTCTTAGATGGAAATTGCCATAGCCATTTTTTTTGTAACTGTGGAAGGCATTTAGAGTAGTACATTCCAAATGGTGCACTATATTCTATGATTGTGCTGTTGAAGTAGGAATAGATAGGAATTATGACATCCATGGGCCCAGTGTTATACTGAGGGCTTCAGCAAGGTCCCGATAAGACATTTGAATAGATTGCCCTTTGTTTATGGCATCCATAATCTTTTCAAAGAAATAAACCAGAGTAAGGAACCATGCTCTACCTTTCACAAGGCCAGAATGACTAGGGATAAAAGCTTTTAAGTCACTAATGTCCTTATTTCTAAAGCTGACCAAGATATATTCCATGATTTTACAGATGATGCTGGTGAAGCCAATAAATGATCTGTGGTAGAGCATAGAGTGGCAACCCAATGGCCATTCACCACAGGTTAGGCAATAAACACCCTATGGACACACTGTGGCTAAGAAGGTTTAAAGAGGTAAAGCAATGTTGTACTTTCCACTAACTAGGATATTGCCTGGAATATTGTCGGGAAATTTGATAGTATTCATTTGTGGTTTAAGATAGAGAGTCAAGGATTTGAACCATAGTGATATGAGGGGAAAGGGAGTTCAGTTATTAAAGACAGGAGGCAAGGTGTGAGAAGATCACAGACTGAATGGTTCTCATCACTGCATATCTAAAACCAGCATTTAACAAACATAAAATAAGGCAACATTAAAGCAATTATCAGAATTTAGCCATATCTGTACTTCCTCAAAAAACAAAGAATAATAACTGATTAAGATGGTACAATGTTTTTTGCTAAGTGAGACTCAGATTAAATATATTTCATCAAACAAGGCTTTGTAAAATGCTTGCCTCTGATTTAAGCTATCAAGGCAACGGCCATCTCTTCATGAAGTGGTGATTTTGGAATTGATTATATTAGAGAGGGCTATGGATGGGGTCTTAACCTCATGATGAGGGTACCAAGAGATGAAGCTATACACATAAAATGCTTTACTTTACAGCTTTGACTGTTTTTGTTTGAGTGTTATTCTACACATTTTGTTAAACAAATCGGAACAAATCATCCCTTATTGGGACATCTAACAATAGACCAATGCGAATACCAACCAAAACTTTATACATCATTGAAATATGTCATTAAAACTCAGGTATTTTCAAATTATAATTAAAACTCATTAAAATGCAATTAGACAATGAAAGGCATTATTACATAAAGCTCTGCAGTATCACGCAATAACATGTGACACTAAAAATTAGATGACAGCTTATAGAATAAAGGAGTACTTGCATCCTCAACTTAAATTACAACTAAAAGCAGCACTTAAAAAACCTGTTATAATATATGAATTGTAACTGTACAGCTGGCTGGTAAATCTTCACTGTTTTCCTCAAACATCCCTATTCATATTGTGTGTGTGTGTGTGTGTGTGTGTGTGTGTGTGTGTGTGTGTGTGTGTGTGTGTGTGTGTGTGTGTGTGAATGTGTGATATGATAGTGACATATTGTGGTTCATTTGATCTAAAACACATTTCATAACAAAAAAATGTAGCACATTTGACCTTAAACACATTACACTAAAACACAAAACACTGAAATACTTTTTACTGAGAATGTCACAAGCACTAACTATATCTCTGAAAGCTTATTTTAAAGGTGAGCAAGCCCCCCCCCCATATCCCCTATTACAACTGTACTAACTCCACAGTCATGCAACTAGAGAGAAAGGAGAATACTCCCCAAATACTGAATCACTGCTGGTGTAGATATACCTCCTTGTCTACAAGTATGTGTAGAATAAGAGTGGGCAAGTAGCTAAGACTAATGAGCACTGATTTACATTGTAATTTGTGTGCTCCAAAACCTCAAAAACAGTAATTTTCTACAAATTTGCATAGTTTTCAGCCAGATGTGGTTTAATCATTTGTGGTTTTGTTCAAATATGTATTCAATCAGATGTTCCACTATTTTTAATCAAACATGCTTTATATCAAATGAATCATATTCTATATACATATGCCCACTTATGTACACACACACACACACACACACACACACACACACACACACGCACACACATGAATGGAGATCAAGACCACTTCAAAGTCTGATCTCACTATCTTAAATCAACAAAATTAACCTACATAATCTGAATTGTTCTGTAATGGTTTCTTGTGTTCTCAGTGAGATACACCACTCTCCATCCCTTAAATACATTATCTTTTTAATTTTTCATTTTAGACTATGTTTTGATTCATTCCAGATGAAAAACTACACAATAAGAATTTTTTTTCTCAATCCACTTATGTTGAATGGATAAGCAACTTTCAGGAAAATGAAATATTGGAGAAGAAGTTAATAATCTAACAGATGCAAGCATATTACCAATAGCAAGTAAATAAACTATTGCAGTGCTAGTGAGGTATATCATACCTGGATTAATCTATTTTTGTTTAACATGTATGAAGGCAGGTTACATTATTCTAGAGACATGTTTGTCACAATTACACAAGTGCTTTGGTCTCTATAGAAAAATCAAAGTAAAACATCTTGGCTTGTGGTCCATACTGACAACAGCACAAGAATGTATTTCTAGATTGTAGAAAAAATAACTGACTCTTAAGCTTCACATAGCTGAAGGACTTTTCACAGAAATGATTCTACATTTAAGTAACTAGGTACTTAAGACAAAGAGAAAGTACAACACTCCAGTCTGATGGTATATCCTGGTGATGTTGACAGATAAAAACAGAGCTGAATTTAACTTATTGTCTTTTATTTCTTGCTTGCAGTGATTTATACTTGTCTAGATACCATTTTACTGTAGGAAACGGCATATTAATTTATTTGCATATAATTGATTTGGGCTTTAGTGCAGGATGTAATATTATATGATTCTTAAAAAAATACATTTGCTGATATAACAGACTACCATTTATTTTTTTCCCTAGTTATAAGACTGCAATGTTGATCTGGTTTCTTTTAAAAGTGATGTTAATGCAGTAAGCATATTTAGAAAGTACTTAAAACAAAGATTAACTGATGCAGTACTGTTACAAAAGTCTATCTATCTATCTATCTATATATATATATATATATATGTATATATATATATATATATATATATATATATATATATATATATATATATATGCATATATACAGATATATATATATATATATATATATATATAGAGATATATATATATATATATATATATATACATATATATATATATATATATATATAGGTGTACTGCATTTCATGGAAAGTGCATTTTACTGAAAATTAAATCACTAGGGCAATTTCACTGAAAGTTCACTTCACTGAAAACTCATCTGACTGAAACTCATTTTGTTGAAAGTTATATATGGCCTTTTCCCCACTGTAGTGTGATCCTGGAGTTAGTATATATAGTAAGGGGGGTGTGGGGGGCTTACCTTGGTTATATATTGTCTTCTGGAAACAGTTATTCATTACACTTGCTAGTATCCATGTTTATAGTTTAAAATGTTTATAATATGTGGGGGGCTTTGCCCCCCACCACCTTACTTTATATACTAACTCCAGGATCACACTACAATGAGGAAAAAGGCCATATATAACTTTAAATGAAATGAGTTTCAGTCAATGAGTTTTCAGTGAAGTGGTCACACTGATTTAATTTTCAGTGAAATGCACTTTCCATGAAATGCAGTAGACCCATATATATATATATATATATATATATATATATATATATATATATATATATAGTTGTGTATGTATGCACATATATATTTACAGTATATACATTTTGACTAAGAGCAACATTCAGCAGTATAGAACATTTGCTTTATAAACAACCATATTTAACTTGTGAATATATTTATCACTTTAAATTTCAGTTTATTTTCTATTCTAAATGACAGAGAATGTGTTATTAGAAAAGACTTGTTTTTTAGATATTCTTTAATGCAATCAGGCAAGTGACCACAATAAAGAGAACTTTACTTTTTTAGTATATTACACATATAATCCTTCTTTTAAAACAGAAGTTATTTCAAGCAAAGTCTTCCTCACAGAAAATATCAGTATATTCTGAGTACCAGAAAATGTGTGTTGTTCATACAAAGTGGAATGTAATCTTGTCATACCAGATAATGAAGTGGTCAGAGCATTAGCACTGATTGATCTGTTGTATGAAAACTTCTTATATAAGAAAGAATAATTTGCTATGGATAAGGATTTTCCAATACACTTTAAGAATTAAGCAGACCTTGCAGAAGACTGTGAAATTAAAGGGTCAGTGTGCAACACTCCAGTCGTCAAAGCTTCATAAGATTAATGCTTGCTTATACAGAAAATTCAATGGCTCATTTCATTTTATATGAATGTCTGAAGTTAAATTGCTTTTGGATTAAGTCTAAACTCGTTATTCATTTTCCTGTGTGGAAAAAAAAACTTCCATTTCCTTCCATTTTACTTAATCAAGTGCATCATCATTAACTAAAACTTAAAGACTTATATACCTAAAAGATATTGCTAACAGTACATTAATTTACTCAAGGAATTTTCATTAATGACAGGTTGCATGCTTTCAACATTTGTATTTTTTCCTAACTTCAAAAAAGCGTTCTATATTTTTTTCCAAAATAGTAATTCAAATGTATTATCCACACTTAAGCCTGATTGCATTATATTTTGCATGTACTCTAAGAGTCTGTGAGGGAGTTTTATGAATTAAAAGACAAAAAAAAGCACTTTTTGAGATACACAGCATAGTTTATGCATCTATCATCACTTGCAATGTGTGTTGGTCTGATTCTGTTTATGTGTGCGTGTGTCTATATGTGTGTACATGAAGCAGATGTAGGTTTAAGCAGTAACCCATGACTGGGTGTGGGTAATGCTGAATTCACCCACAGTTAGTGTGCTTTGATCATGAGGATGAAGCCCAAGTAATCAAAAAAGACAACTGTGAGTAAATACAGCATTACCCACACACAGGACTAGGTTATTGCTATTACATCTCTATTCCTGGAAGAATGCAAAGTTCCTGTAATCACGGTTGCACAGGTAAAAACCTCACTCTCCAAAGCGAAGAACACAGCATCCATGGGACCTGACATCATCCCAGGCTGAATTCTACATGAACTACAGAATGAACTGGCACCCCACCTAAGTACCATGTTCAATCATAGCCTCACCTCAGGCTTTGTGCCCATTGAATGGTGCACTGCGACAGTTAGCCCACTCTACAAAGGGGAAGCCATGACAGACCCCAGGAACTACCACCCCATTAGCCTGATGAGCCTGGTCTGCAAGGCCATGGAATGTATCATCATGGAACTCATAAACAAAGACACTGGTAATCTCCAAACTCTGGACCCCACACAGTTCGGGTTTGTAAAAGGCAGGTCATGTCTCCTAAACCTGATAAACTTCTTTGAAACACTCACCAAAGCCATAGATGAGGGTAAGGTGGTTCACACAGCCTATCTAGATCGCGCCAAGGCTTTCCACACCATTTCCCATTCTGAATTATAGATAAACTCACTAAACTAGGTATAAATCCCATTCCCTCTGAGCTACACACTCTAGGGACCTAAACCTTGTCACCACAATAAACAGAACATGCTGGATGGATAGATTCTTCTCCCAGAGACTTAACATACTCTGGAACAGACTACCTATCTATGTCAAACAGAGCTAGTAATTAGCACTCTTCAAGAAAAATTTTGATGATTGGATGGGAAATAGGAAATTCACCCCGGGGATCACTTCTGTGGCACTGCTTGACAGGGGCACAGGAAAATAATTTTCTTGGGTGGCGAAAGCCAGGATACCTTTCTGGCTAGGCTTATATAGGCCCTAGGGACAATAGCCTAGTACCTACCTATGAACCTATGAAAGAAATTGCTTTTGTTTCTTAAATAATGTTTTTGTATAAAAGAGCTGTAGTGTTCCTCCGCATTTTTTCTCCATTCTTCCACATTTTCTGATATACTGTACATGTATATGGGACCTCATTTCCCCATGCTTGCCCAGTACATTAGCGTCATGCAACAGAGAAAAAAAGGATCTCTGTTGCTTTTTTTTTTTTTTTTTTTTTAATTATAAGGCAAAAATGTGGACATTCTCCAAAAATCCAGGCAGTTTACAACAGTAAGTCAAGGCAGTGATGAAATTCAAGGAATATCAGGTATGTTTCTCTATTTTTTTTTTTTTTTTTAGTTTGACAGAACGTACCTGAGTTTTCTTGTTATTCATCTGATTCCAGTAGTATATATCAATAGAAAGGTCTATTCACTCAGTGGTTCTTCAGCAGCCAGACTTTTTTATGTTGGTGTATGTTCAATGTACAATGGGTGCACTGGCTGGGCCGACCAATCAGTGTGCACATTTTTTAATATTAAAGAGAAGTCATTGCATAATTGTATATATAACCTGTGTGTTTACTTGTGTGAGATGTTAAGTATTTTGTAGCATTTTATTAGAGACTTAACTAACTTCAATTACTATATTTCTGATTTGTTCAAAATTGAAAAATTAAACATATGTATTGAAACTCTTAACACAAAACTTTTTACAAGAATTGACATTACCACTCACAGAAATATGTGATCAAAGTTAAATTAAGAAAAATAGTCAGTTAAAGTGACAGTGCTAATCTTTAAATTATGAACTCCCAAACTAGTATATTTGTATATGTATATATATATATATATATATATATATATATATATATATATATATATATATATATATATCTATATATATATATATATATATATATATATATATATATATATATATGAAAAAATAGTGTCCACTAATTTTGAAATAACTAGAATTAAATATAAAAGGCCATAAGGCATCATAAAAGATTGTATTATATATATGGATCCCCTGCACTACACCGTCACACCACAAACCCAAAAGCCAAAACGCCGACACCAAAACACCGAAACCACACAATACCGACAGTCCACATTACGGAACACCATAGCACCAACTCACAACACACACACAACACAAGCACACCAAAAACCTTACAAACCTACACTAAAGCTTACATACACAACTATCTATGCACTAACCTTAACCCAAACCCTAACCTTAAGGTCCGTCACTATCGCACACTTACCTTACCCGCACCCTAACCCTAAAGTCCATCACTAATGCACACTTACCTTACCCACACTCTAACCCTACAGTCTGTCACTAATGCACACTTACCTTACCTGCACCCTAATGTCCGTCACTATTGCATACTTACATAGTACCGCTCATTTCGCATGTCAGTGTTTTTAGCTTCGGGATTTCGAACTGTTGGTTATTTCTGTTGTCGGTCTTCCGTTGTCTGTGTTGTCATCATCGTTTTTTTTTTTTTTTATGTGTGTACATATAGTTATTTATCCATTATGAAAAATAAAGTGAGTGGAGATGGAGAATGAAATAACAGAAGGAGACACATGTAGGCGGGTCCTGATGGAGAGATGAAAAGTCAGCAAGCAAAGGAGAGCAGTAGCTTTGAAATTGAATTCATCCTCAAGTCTTGATGGACCCTGTGTTTCACAAAATCTCACCAAGGTGACACTGATATATAGACTGTATTTATATAGCATATATCATGGACAGAAGTAAATCAAAAATAAAAAAAAGATAGCTGGTTGCACTACACCCAGGATAAAAAAGTGCCCTATCCTGGTAGGCACACTGGTGATAGGACTGGAAACAATGACAGTGTAGAATCCTCAAAAATACGGAAACATTCCTACAATGGGGCCAGGCCAGGCTCAGGGGGAGGATAGCCCCCCATTGTAGAAAGAAGTAGCAGTCCACAAAAATGACAACAATTGATTGGCCAAAGAAGAGCCATAAAGAATATGGAGTTGACTATTGAGGATAAGAAATAAATGATGTATTGTTGCTATTATGTAAAAAGCCCAAAATTTCCAGAGACAAGATATACAAACAAAACAATTAAGAGAGAAATTAGAGGAAAGAAAAATACTTTACAGGAAAAGCTGTCAAGCTTCAAATAAAAACATGTGTTCATTAATACAGCAGACTTTTGAAAAACTGTATGTAGATCAAGAAACTTTAATCTCTTTAGAAAAAGAAGCATTTCAGGAAGCGAGAAAATATAAACAACAAAACCTAGAGATATTTGAAAAATATAAAATAGAAATATGGACATGGGAAAGAAAGAGAGATTTGATATGGTGCAATATTTATGCAAAGGAGAAAGCCAAGTTAACTAATATAGAGAAGGCAGTCTCAACGATATTCGAAGAGAAATACACGTAAAGGCATCCAGATATGGAAAATTTCACAATAAAAATGATTAATAGCACAAGGATTTAATGTAGAAAAGATGATTAGTAAAGGAGAAGTTAAAGAAATAAAAGTTGAAGTTATGGAGTGCCTGCGAAGTGAAGGATTTAATGTAGAAGGTCTAAAACAGACTACATCACAGCATGATGGAGTGAGTCCTCAGAATAAGGAAAAGCAAGAAGATCAGTGTGTCTATGAACCTATGAACCTATGTGAAGAAGAAATATGGACATGGGAAAGGAAAAGAGATTTAATATGGTGTAATATTTATGTAAAAGAGAAAGCAATACTAACAAGTACAAAAAGAGCAGCATCAAAGATATTTGAAGAAAAATATAGGCAAAGGAATCCGGATATGGAAAACTTTACAATATAAAAAATAAGAAGACTAAGAGGAAAAGTAGAAAAAGAGATTAGTAATGGAGAAGTCAAAGAAATAGAAATTGAGGTAATGGAACAGCTGCAAAGAGAAGGATTCAGTGAAGAAAATCAAATGCAGAAAGCACAACAGGATAGAGCAATGGCTATCCAAGTTAAGGGGAAACCAATGGAACAGGCAGCAATTGGTCAGGTGCCATATCAAGATATTTTGGAGCCCTCCACAGGAAACCAGCATAAACATTCACTTCAAGCTAGGCAGCAAGGAAAGGAACAGGAAACTGTGGAAACTCTGATGCAGTCAATGTTGAGGAGTGATAGGCCAGTGAGTTCCCATATGACAGAACAACAGATGACACAGGATGAAATTGAAGAGAATGTGCCACAGGAAGATGCTATAGAACTTTCTATAGAATGCCCGCAGGAAATAGAAAACAAGGGATGTGCCCTCAGTATGGAAGAAAATGACTTAAGAGAAGAGTTGCTTGATTTAATAGACAAATACAGATATATCAAGATCAATGAGAGAAATAGACTGCAAAAGATTAATAAAACCCCAAAAGTCAGAAGCTTGATAAAAACAAATGAACACAGTAATTAGGACTGTTCATAGAGATCCATGTGATATAACAGAAGTAAATAGAATATCTTACTGTGCTGCTAAATTAATAACTGATAAAGTTCTACCACAGGAACACAGGACAGCAAGGGAAAGGAGGAGGCTGAAAGTGAATACCATCATGGAAATATCGAATAGAGAAAACTATAAAGCAGCTAAGACAAGAAGTGTCATTGTTAGAAGATTATAGAAGAGGGAATAGATCAACAAAAATACTAAGAAAGATAGATGTGATAAAAGCAATGCACAGTATTAGAACAGACCAGGATCTATTATGCACTACTGGAGATAACAAACTAAAAATTTCAAAACAGGCAGAAAGACTTAGAATATACAAAGATAAATATAAGGGAAAAGCACAAAATAAGCAATTTATTGATGACCCAAAAAAGTTTTATAGAGAATTGGAAAATAAGGTAAAAGGAATGGAAAGACTGCCAAAAAAAGAGGAAGTAGATACATTTTGGAGAAGTATCTATGAAGATCCTGTCGAACATAACAAATATGCTAAATGGATAGAAGAATTAAAAGAAAGAATAAGAAGTTTAAAGGTACAGAATATGAAACTGAATGAAATAACAGCCAGAGAGATTGAAACAAATTTGAGAAAAGCCTCTAACTGGAAAACCCCAGGCCCAGATGCAGTACCTAACTTTTGGCTTAAAGTATTTACTTCTTTGCACAAGGATTTAGCCATGAGTAAGAACTATTTATATGCACACCCTGAACATGCACCACACTGGTTAACAACAGGAAAAACAATGCTCTTACTAAAGAGTAAACCTGCAAGCTACCCTAAAAATTATAGACCAATAACTTGTCTTCCGACATATAAACTATACATAGGAATTGACGTTGACAAAGTTTATGGTCATTTAGAAGAAAACTCAATTATGGCAGTAGAACAAAAGGGAAATAAAAGAAAATCATATGGAATAAAGAATCATGTGTTGTTAAATTATAGTGGAGGACTGTAAGAAGAGGAAGAATCTAAGTATGGCATGGACTGGCTACAAAAAAGCATTGATAGTATCCCACATTCATGGATAAAAGACTGCTTAAAAATGTATAAGATACACCCTACACTGACTGACTACATTACAGTAAACATGAAACAGTGGCAGACCACTTTGCAATTAAGCCATGATAAAGGACAGATTATTATCCATGGACTAAAAATTCAAAGGGGGTATTCCAGGGTGACTCTTTGTCACCATTGCTATTCTGCCTTGCCATTAACACATTAAGCTGTTTTATTAACAGCTTAGGCAATGGCTACAATTTGACTTCTAGAAAACAACAAACTATAATGACTTCTCATCTTCTTTTTGTCTATGATTTAAAACTGTATAGCTCATCAGATATGGAGCTGAAAGCACAGCTGCATGTTGTCAAAACTTTTTCAGATGCTATTGGAATGTCATAATAATAAACGACTAAAGAGACCAGGATCCACCACTCAAGCAAATTTTAATAAAACCTCTAGCGCCTCGGCAATAGCCTTACAAGGAGAATACAAAATAAAAACTAAAGCACACATTTATATGCTAAAATCATTTAAACAATTAAGCAATTTTAAAATCATATGACATAATTACAATTAGGGATATGTATTGGCTAACTGCTGATGTGAAAAGTCTGTATACTAGTATAAACCACCAACATGGATTAGAAGCATTAAGAGCTACTTTGGGAGACAGTCCCCATATATATTATATAACTGAATTGGTAGAGTTTTGTTTAAAAATTAATTATTTTTAATTTGATGGTCAGTTATTTTGCCAGTTAAGAGGTACAGCCATGGGGGCAGCATTTGCCCCCATGTATGCAAATATTATGATGGGACTGTTTGAGGTGGAATATCTTTACCAATGGGGCTTTTATAAGAAGTATGTGGTGAAATACTATAGATACATTGACAGTTTAATTTTTATTTGTAAAGGTGGTCAAGAACAAGTCAGACACTTTATGAATAGTCTTCAGCACAACAGATTTTTGTTACAGTTTGATGGTTTCCAATTGGGCAATAAAGTAAAATTTTTGGATATTTGTTTGGAAGGAGGTAGAGATGGGATAATTATTACAAAAGTTCATCGTAAATTTGAGGATGGTGTCCATTTTTGGATGCCCATAGTTGCCATCCTCTGCATCTCCTCAAATCTCTTCCTTATGGAGAATTTGTCAGAGTTAAAAGGCTATGTAATAATACTAATGAGCTAAATAATGAACTACAGAAAACAGCTCAATTATTTTTTAAGAGAGGTTATGACACTAATAAAGTATTTGCTTTACTAGATAAAATTAATAAGAATATTACTCATCAGCCCAATACAGGGTAGGATGATTGTTTTGTTAAACCTGTTGGTAAGTTAGATAATAACTTAAGTAAGATACATGTAGTTATTACTTATGACCTTTTATCAGAAGAAGTAAAACAAATGGTCTAATAATATCCGGGCTTTTTATTTAAATATAGAGATCTTGTACACATTCTTGATAGAATTACCAGGTTTTCCTACAGAAGGGGCAAAAGCATAAGGGACATGTTGGTACATGCTAGATTCTCTATGCCTAACTTGAATTTAGGTGTTAATCCTACCACTGTAGGTACTTTTTCTTGTGGTAGATGTGTAGCATGCCAATATGTTAGCAGAACTTTTAAATATATTAATGGTCTGCCTTTTCAGTCTAATGTTTACTGTAATACTGAAGGCATTATATATGCACTTATATGTCCTTGTGGGATGTTCTATATAGGTGAAAGTAAGAGGGCCTTTAAGACTATAATTCAGGAAAATGTCAGGGACATTAAAAATGGAAAATTAGAGAGCCCTCTTGCTATGCATTTTAAAAAATATATCACAATGCTAATCCTTTGGGTTTGTTAGGCACTGTTTTGGAACATATTCCTATTAACAAACATGGTTCTGATCTTAAGAAAAAACTTTTGTAAAAGGAAACATTGTTTATATTGAAATATAGTACACTAGCCCCTGGTGGCATTAATGCAGAATGCAACTGGAAGGTTCTTTTTTAATTATGCCATGTGATTTTAAAATTGCTTAATTGTTTAACTGATTTTAGCATATACATTTGTGCTTTAGTTTTTATTTTGTATTTTTCTTGGAAGGCTATTGCTGAGGCGCTAGAGGTTTTATTCAATTTTGCTTGAGTGGTGGGTCCTAGTCTATTTAGTCATTTATTCTTATTTGTAGTCTTTTTTAGTTGTTTTTGGATATTGGAATGTCATTTGATCTTGATAAATGTGCAAAAGAAATCTTTAAAAAAGAAAAACTGCAGCACCGGGAAAACATCAGTTTCGGACAAGAATGTGATATAAAAGAACTTGAGCAAGAGGGAGTGCATACATACTTGGGAATTGATGAAGGATCAGCAATAAAACATGAACAAATGTGAATAAAGCTCAGTAAGCAGTACTGTATATGACTTAAATTAATCCTGAAAATAGCATTGACATCTAGGAACAAGATCCAAGTCACAAATCAATTTGCTCTTCCTGTCCTAACTTATAGTTTTGAAGTGATTGACTGGCCCCAAAAAGTGTTGGATAGATTGGATATTAAAGCAAGAAGGATGCTTCATGCTCAGCAAATGATTTATAAATTCAGTGTATACCAAGATTATATATTCCCCGTTCCGACGGAGGGATGGGCCTCCTTGAAATTGATTACATGTATAGATCTTTAATTGTGGGACTCCACACATATTTACTGACCTCACAAGATCCAAATGTAGTAAAAGTTTTAAAACATGAGGAGAATAAATCTAAGATGACATCTCTGCTTAATTTAGCAGAAGCATATTGACGTAATGCAGGAATGGAAATCAAACCAGAAGTAAATAAAAACCAGGCAGCAAGTGAATGTGCTAAAAAACAAAAGAAAAAATATAATGTGAAGGACCAGATGAGAAGGCAAGAAATGTGGAAAAAACATAAATATAGTTGCAAGTATAGAAAACTTCTGGAAGAGCCTCATGTTGATCAAGAACGAATGCAAGAATGGTTATGGAGAGGTGAATTCATAACAAGAAATGAAAGGTTAATATTGGCAGCCCAAGATAGTGGGCTACATACACAATGGTTTACAAAGTCCATTGAACATGTGGTAGAAACAGACATATGTAGGTTTTGTAAAACTGAATTGGAAACAGGCACACACCTTGTTGTGGGTTAAGACGCAATAATGGCAGAGGGACTGTATACTGAAAGGCATAATAATGTGGTGAGACTGTTAAACTGGAGATTGTGCAAACATTATGGTATCGAAGTGGCTGAAAAACACTGGAAACATGAGCCACAAAGAATCATAGAAAATGAAGTTTATATCACATGGGATCACCTAATACCAACAGTTCAAAAGATAGATGCTCGAAAACCGGATATAGTGGTCCAAGAAAAGAAGACAAAAGTAGCATTGATCATTGAAATCACCACACCCAGTGACTACAGTGTCTTGAGTACAGAGAGACACAAAGTCACAAAATACCCGGATCTGCAGGCAGAAACGAGAGCCATGTAGAAGAAAGATACCCAGACAGTTGCAATGGTAGTAGGAGCAACTGGTCTTATAAAAATAATTTACAATCATATTTAGATATGTTACCAATTCATGTAACACCGTACAAATTGCAGAAGGAGTCATTACTGGGCACATTGTGGGTGCTGCGAAGAGCACTTTTGGGTGACATCAAACAGTGAAACAATACTAATTTCATGAACTTTAATCATACTTTGACTTAGGAATGGGTTCCATTCTCATCATGGTATTACAAACCCAAAAAACTTGGAGAAATTAAAAAAAGCAGTATTCATAGTGCAAAAAGAAAAATCTGTGGTATCCCTCGAAGTGTCAGAAAAAACAGTATGCAACATATACTAGGTCAAAAACAAACCAAGGAGAAACTTTGCAGTGTGGAGGGTATGAATTTCACTCCTTGAAATATGTTATGCACCCAGTTCACTAATAAAAAATCTAACTTTAAAATACATACTACAAAATAATAAACTAGTAGGTAATCCACAGTTGATTTACATGTGGAATATCCTTTATTGAAACACAGAAACAAGCAATCTTAGTTGAGTATAATAAAAAGCATTAAAGACATTCATTATTTACATATAATCAAGTTATTTGAAGCAAGAGGGTGGTTACAGAGGGTGGTTCTGTTAAGAGCAATAACAATATCAAACTCATTCCTTTAACCAAGTCCCCCTTCCCCCTTAACACCATAGTGTAAACTGAGACTGTGCTACCTTAGAACTGAAACTAAAAAGCTAGAGACAAATTGAAATATATAATATAAGTACATTTTATTAAGGGTAACCTACTAATCCAAACTTTATTAATTAAGAAACCAACTCACTAACAAAATGACTAATTACCTAACAAAAACATCTACCACTAGACATCTATCAGAATAAATATTAGTAACTTATAAACTGAAACACTTTTAACAAAGATCGCTTTTGTACCAAATAAATACTTCATCAGGTATGTATAGAAATCTACAAGTGTACACCTACGTAGGCTGAAAACCATAGCTATAATTGCTAAGTTGGAAATACAGTGAAACATGTTAAAAATAAAGCATTAAGGCCCTGGGGATCTGTTCAAGTGTGGCATCTAAATAATAAAGTGCTTAGATTAAATGAGTAAAAACATCAAAAAACATCACCAATGTCAGTTATTTTCATTGTAAAATATTTACAAAATTTGATATTTGTTTATAACAATATTAGCATGTTTATTATTAGCGTGTAACATCAGCACTAATCAGTCCCATATCAAACTTTTAATAGTCTTTTAAACAGTGGGTTAGTTTTCTCAGTTCTAGTATGCTTTTTATGGAGCAATAATAATTAAGCCTTGGTTTTCTAAAAGAGTTCAGTTTCAGCTGCCACAGTAGTTCACATTTTTCTAAAAGATTAGGGATGTCTCCTTCCAGTTCTAAAGGTTCACATGATCAATAATTTGAAATGTAAAGCCAGTATGTCTTTTGTGAAGCTGCAAGTGCCAAGTCAGTGCATTATTCTTACACTTTGCTTTAATTTCAGAAAGATGGCCAAAAATCCTTCTTTTAAGTCTGCTGAGTATTTTCCCTATATAAAATACTTCACAGTCATTGCAGCTTGCCCTGTAAACCGCATGCACTGAGTTACAATCACCTCCTACATTGGTTTTAATCAGTTTCTTTAAATAAGTACAGAAAAAATATGTCTCCCTCCTGTATGTGCTGACAAAAAAACACAATTGGCTCCACACTTATTGGTGCATGTATCCAATGGTGTGGGCCTATCTTCAACCCAACTCCTGATGTTTCTGGTTTTCCTATACACAAAGTAAGGAGCTTCTTCAAGAATGTCCACTAGATAAGAGCTGACTACTCAGAGGCAGAATGTGGGTTCTCCAATAACTAGTGGTCTTGCAATAGATGTTTAAAGGTAAACATTGCAGTGTGCATTAAGCAGTTAGATATGAAAGGGGATAACTTAAGTGTTAGCTGTCTAAGTGTAGAGTCACTAATTTTAAAAGAGCAAGATAGATTGAAAGAGGGTGGGCACCTTTGTATTCTGGTTATATGGAATACAGTAGGATGGCCAATAAAGTTAACTAGCATGAAGGGGAATGATTTCACAAAATAATTTTTGTGCTTACTCACACCAGCCTGTGAAAGGGAAGACGGAAGGAGATATGTGGTCAGATTAAGGGCAAGCAACTAGAAAGACAGTTGTGCTGAACAACACAACAGGGTGGGAGGATGGGAAAAACTTCTGTGGGACTCACAGGAGACACAGTTGCTATCTTTTTCCATCTTTTAATATGCAATTAAAAGCAGTATACAAGTAAAACACAGTGTAAAGAAAACAAAGCACAGTATACAAAATAGAAAAAAATGTAATAGAGTAATAAAAAATACAAGAAATCAAAAGCAAACTAACCTTTCCCTCACAGAAAGCTGTGTCAGAGTCTGAGTGAGCTTTTCCAGTAAAGCTTTGAAATTCTTTATTTTATCCCTTAAATAGAAGGTTTAGTTCCTAGTTCCACCCCCTCACTTTACAGATAATTAACATTAACTGGCCTGTTCTGACTTCTGACTTCTTAATTGACTATGACAAGTGGCTATGAATACCACCCATACATTTGTCTGAAAGGCTATCATGTTTTCATTACTTCAGAATCTCAATAGTAATTCTCAGAATGAAAAAACTCTACCAGCAGATGTTGCAAGATGGCTCTAGCAAATTCACTTTTCAAAACAGACTTTTTTGTTATGCACCGTCATATACTGAAGATTTATACTGTGACCTCCCTTTATAATTATGAATAAAGGCACTATTTTTTGATTACAATATACATGCCATTAATTTTATTTTTGGGATCTGCAGAGGTTGTGAGAATAATGCAGACATTTGATCTTACTGGATGAATCGTTGGTTCCCTGCTTTGCTGCAGTTTCAAGTAGCAGAACTGTAGTGCTATTGCTATGGAAAATAAGCAGTCATCATCATCAGCAGCAGGAAGCTACTGAGAAATCAGTGGGGATTAAGACCTGAGTGAGAATAAGAGAATAGGAGTGCAGTGGACAGGCATGACAGACTGAGACACAGACAGTGACATCTAAGAATGTTTTAAGATGCACTTGTGTTGAAAGAAATTACTCTTGCTTTGAGACTTGTAATGAAGGAAAAAAGACTCCAGCTTAAAAGAAAAGCAACAAGGATACATGACAGTTAGCTTAAACATTTTTATATAAATTAATTGTCAAAACTGTAGCATTGACCACTCATTAGCTAGATGATGTCTCTCTTCAGTGTCAATGCAGTACAGGAGGTAAGAAACTCTAGCAGGGCAGTTATGTTTTTATTTTTAATAATAGTTTGTTGACTATGTTAGTGCCATTAGGCTAGTGGCCTTATTTCAGGGGAGACCTAAGGTGGTATTTATATTTCTAGCAGAAATTTGGTCAGGGATTCATGGAACTTCCCCTACTGGTAGTAGGGGAAGCATTTGTGCGTGACACAATGAACTTTCTGTTCTTGTTCCATGCACAGAGGCAGCTTGGAAAAACAGGGAAAAATATGTCTGATTCAGCTTTTGTTGAAAGTGGAATGACGGTTGCTGAAAACGTTGTTGAAATGGTAGAATCACTACCAAAAGTTCTTTCTGGTGATGTGGGTGCAGAAGAAACATTGACGTTGGAGGAAAAGGAGATTGTAGCTGAAACAGAGATGGATTCAGAGGAAAACATTCAGAAGAGATTGAAGGAGAGACATTTACTTCTGAAAAATGCATAATTACAATCATGCAATTGGGGGGTGGTGGTGGTGCAGGCTGATTATGTAAAAGAAATAGTAAACCAAAGTGAGCCCAAAAATGGAGTGACAATTTCATGAAGTGACATCATGGAAAAATAGAAGAAAAAGGAGAAGAAAATACAGTGTCAGAAAAAGTTCCAGAGATAAAAACTTATGCACAAACTGTTGGAAAAGGGACAAAGATGAAAGAAGAAATAAAAGAAAAAAAGAAGTATACAATATGTGTGAGCAGTAAAACAGAAGTAAGTCTGAACAGGTATGACATTTGGGACTCTGCCATAGCACCTCTGGGTGTCAAAGCAAAATATGTAAGAGCACTCATTTTAATTGCTATTTAAGACTGGGAAGGCCATGGAATTTTTTTTTGGGTGCATATGATCAAAAGAAAAATATTTATCCATGGTCAGAATAAGTAGTGCAAGCTTTTTACTGACTAACAAAAAAAAGAAGAATGATGCAGTTTAGAACTGAAGTTGAAACAAAAGATCTGAAAGAATATTTGTTAACTATATGTAGAGAAGTAATGGACACTACAAAAATATATGATGAAAGAGGACTATGGACTGGGGGTGGGAATCTGGAGAAATACCGAAAATGGAAAAAGATAATGTTATGCATGTACTTAGTAATATTAATGTTTATGGTAATAGGGGTTTTGTGAAATATATAGATTAACCAAAGACTTGTTATTTTTGTGGAAAAAAATGATCATTTAATCAATAAATGTGATTAAAAAGAATGTTATTTATGTGGTAAAACAGGGCATAATGCAAAAAATGTGATTTAAAGTGGAAAATGATCATGACTGGAATGTGAAATGAACGTGCAAGACAATGAAAATGAAGTTATATGTGAGAAAGAGACAGAAGAATGTGTTATACAAGAAAATGTATAAACAGATGTGACTGATCAAGAGGTTGCACATGAAGTTAATGAATGTAACAAGGAAAAAGGAACAGAGGAGACAAGTGAGGACAAAGCTGACTGGCGTAAGAAATAAAAATAATTCAACAGGGAAAAGAGTTAAAGAAAGGAAAAGAAAATTCAAAAAATATAATGCTTAGAGAAAATAAAAACGGGAAGGGATAACAATTTTATTATATTAACTGTTCTTAAAAGCTGAAAATATTAGCTTTAAATGTGAACAGTATGAAAAAATCACAAAAGGAGAATAGATATATTACAATTGTGTGCTGCAGTAGATGCACATATTATTCCCCTGGATTCAGCAAGCTCTGCACGGAGTGCAGGAATAGTGCAAGAGCTGCTGCATGCAATATGGCCAATGAGCGATCCAGGAATGAGCTCCCGGGATATGCACGAATGCTCCTACACTATTCCTGCATGGACAGCACAGCTATATGCTAATTAACTCATTTGCTGGTGAAAACCATGCAAATGAGGTGAATTAACAATCCAGGAAGCAGTAAGGCGTTTGTGCAGGAATAGTGTAACCTGCAGAAATGTATTCGGTTACTAACTGAATACATTTCTGGAAATTACAAAACAGAGGCATGACAGCTCAAAAGTTCATAGGTTCATAGGTTTATACTAGGCTATCTGCCCTAAGGCATTTATAAGCCTAGCCCAAATTTTTGTGGCTTACGCCACCCCTTATATGAAAAAATACTGTGCCCATTAGTTTGTTGTGCCTCTGTCCAGCAGTGACACAGATATGATTCCCGGGGTAAACCTACGATCTCAAGTAAGCATGTGTTCAATGTAGTAGGCATGCCAATGGCCAAATATATGGCCATTGGCATGAAAAATAGTTGCATTTTTTTTTTTGGCCGATCTCAGACGTTTAAGTGTAGGGCAGCGGTGCGCAAATGGGATCGGCCTGAAAATAAGAAAAAAAGTTGGAAATAATATTTTAAACCCAAATCAGCATTTTGCCATAATAGTCAATGGCATGCATAAAACAACAATACAAGGGAATAGTGGTTGTAAGGGTGAAGGCTCAGTGTGACTGTGGTAATTATGAATTAGCTTTCTGTGTTATGCAAACGATGGGATTGATACATAATCACAGATTTCCTTTCAGTGTTAGCTTGCACCCAACTGTGTAGGTGCAACAACACCATTGTATAAGAGGTAGATGACATCATAAGGGGGAGTGTCATGCATGCTGTAAGCTTACTGGAGTTCCGTGGCCCATGTTTACCCTTAGCTAAGCACAGCTAAGGAAGGGGGGGGGTGTCTGAGGCTGCCTAGCAGTGTTTACATTGCCTAAACAGGCGTGTGTGCTGCTCACCAGGTTTTAAACAAAGAAAAAAAACAGGAAATAGCAGCACTGTTCACGTCTGAGAACTAGGTATGTGCAGTGCACCTCGGGGCTTAAACAGGAAGGCATTGTGAAGGGAAAACAGCAGTAGGAAGGCAATCAAGGAGAACTAGCATAGCTGGCAAGTGAAATGTATCAGAATAAGCCAATTACACAGGCAGCAGCCCAGCACACTACTATAAACTATGGAAACACCTTCTCGTCTGTTTTTTCCCACAAACTCTACACCAACGGTGTACGCAGGTGGGGAAATTTTACCTGACAAAACTAACAAAATGTTAGGGGCTGCTGTCACTCTCATACATCAATATGTGTAAGAGGCTGAGGGTGGTGAGGATGTTAATGCTGATGACCAACCCACAGTGAGGAGAAGGAGAAGAGTGCACAGACCCAGGGTTACCTACCAGGGGCTACATGAGCTGGAGATAGTGGAGTATTATAGGGTGGACAGGGACATTCTACAGCAAATTGTTGAGCTGTGCTGGACACGTCTCACACACAGAACCAAAACAGGAGAACCCATCCCAGTGGATACCAAGGTATGTGTAGGCTTAAGAATACTAGCCACAGGTACCTTCCAAAGGGCAACTGGGGATATTATGGGGATCTCACAGGCATCAGCATCCAGGTTACTCCACTATTTCCTGGATGTCATGTCAGTACATGCCGGTGAGCACATATATTTCCTCAACACCCGTGAGGCATTGACCAGCAATATGCATCTCTTCCACCAAATAGCAGAATACCCTGAGGTAGTGGGTGTATAGACTGCATGCACATACACATCAAAACACCACCTGGTGAGTGGGGTAGGGTCTACATAAACCACAAGGGCTTCACCTCCATCAACTGCCAGGTCATGTGTGATGCCCAGGGCATTATCATGCATGTGTGTGCTGGCAGCCCTGAAAGCTATCACGATTCCCACATCTGGTATATGACACAGCTGTACCAGTCATTTGCCAGTGGGGATATCCCATATGGCCACCTGATGGGGGATGCTGGATACCCACTGGAGCTGTGGCTGATGACACCCATCAGAAATGCACACACTCCTGAACAAGAACTCCATAATGAAGCACACGCACAAACCCGAATCATAATAGAGCATGTGTTTGGGATGCTCAAATCATGGTTCTGCTTCCTGGACATATACGGTGGAGCATTGCAGTACTCTCCAGCTACATATACACATATGTTCAAAGCATGTGCCATGCTACACAATAAGATCCTGTGGAAATAGCTGCAGTAGGAACAGCACGGGGCAAGGCCACACAGCCCCCCACCATTGCCAAGGCCATCACAGACTCAGAGGAACACGGAGGAGGAGGAACCTGAGCCTGCCCATGTAGGCAGAAGGAGGCATGCCCAGTTTGCCCAGGCCTTGGCAAAGAGGCAACGCATAGCACATACACTGACATGATAGGGACCCAGAGAATGACACCTCTCTCTCACTCACACATACAGTAAAATGGATGCCAAACATGACACTACCTGTGCTTTACCATGTATAGGGAGTGTACTATGTGCATCTGACATAGTCAGCCCTCCAGCACCGTCCTCAGTACTGGCACAGCCACAAGGTAAATCACTATTCCTATCAATTGCTGAATGGAGTAGTATGTTCTGATAGTTGTATCTATGGTATGTATGTGAGAATGCAATGGAATGGATGGCTGAATGGGATGGCAGCAGATAGTGGACACCTATATGGGCAGCATGAAACCAATAACAAATACTGGTGTCAACATACTAGGCATTACTAGACAAGATGACAAATACCACTCCAGTGCATGTGGTGGCCCACATGTGTTTCCATAGGAGACACACATGCACGTGAGTGACGCACACATACCCACCACCAGTCTCAGCCAGCAGGACAGGTATAGATGACCATAAAGAAAGACTGGGCTAAGGCCTCCAATTGATGGAAATGGTTAACAACCCCCCCTCTCAACTTACACAGACAGACTACAACAGGTCTGGCAGTTGTATGTTAGTTCTGACGGGTAAGAAGTTTGAAACCAAAATGTAGGTCAATAAAACCTAAGATCTGTACTCTACTGATATGCCTCCAGTCTGCATGATAGGTCAGAATACAAAATGAAATGGAAGCCAACAGAGTACCTGAAATACCAGTACAGTCATAGCAAATGATTAAAGTAATCAGATGTGCCCCCCCACAATCCTATGTAGAAATGTAGTAACATGTAAGTGTGAGGTGTAATAACAGTGGATCACAGATTACCTGAGCTGGCCCAGTCTACAGGATAGATTGTTGCATGTATACAATATGCAGGGGTCTGTGTGTTAGGTTATTGTGTGTTCAGTATTGTCTGGAAGTGGTCAGCATGTAGGCCTGGAGGGTTGTGTCTCGGCGACCTATGGGCAGTACTGTGGATGACAGGGCCATTTTCTGAAAACTGCAGTGCCAACCATAATGATTCTCAACAATACCCATGTCAGCAGTCATCCATACTCACTGTCCATATGTCTATATTGGTCACCATCTGAATGATAGACATGCCATGAATGTGGAAGCAGACATACACACAGTACACAGGTGCAGGTAGAGTACATCAATTGTAACTGTCAATTGGCCAATCACTGGCAGACCACAAAAGGCACAGTTATGAAATAATGAGAGACTGCCTATGTCCCTGCACAAGGAACCAGAAAGGGAATGTCTCATGTATATCTGTGAGTCAGCTGTAAGTAGCTTCCATATCACACATGTACTCAGCTCACCCAAGCATCAACTACAGGTTTATCACAGGTCATATCCTTGGTGTTGGGAATGAGTACAGTATGACCCCCACTTCTGTATGGGAATACCCACAGAATGCAGCATGCTGAAGAGGTGTCCCATGCAGCTGTGCCCCCAGCTGTAAGCAGCACCCTGCCAGCATCCAGACCAATGGATTAATATGGACAGGAACTATTGCCATTAACACCATGCACACTTACCCTGTCACCCCAGGGGAATCCACTGGCTTGCAGCCTGGGAATGTAGGAATGACAGAATGCACTGGCCTGCTACAGATGGCCTGCAACACTACCAAATGGCCTACAGTCCTCTGTCAAAGGTCTGTGCCTCACCCATAGTTCCAATGTATATCTCATGGGGTCCCAACTAACAACATAACACGGTCAACAGAACACAAATGCCAGACTATGTTGACAAATCCCAATAGCATGCCCACCATGGCCTACTGCATGAACTGTGGATCAACCCCTAAATACTGCAGGGATGAAAGGCCAACTATAGGGATACTTCTCAGATATTGCTCACATAATGTTAGGAAGAGGGTAGAATAACAGAGTGGGGGAGTGTAGAAGCATGGATGTCATGGAGTGTGTGAAGTCTGAAACTCTGATGCGTGCCCATACTACCCCTGCCTGCAAACACAGTAATGGGTGGCTACAAACTTGCTTGTAAACCACAATGTGAAGGGGAACTGATCAGATATATGAGGCCTGCCTCTGGGTGAATCTGTACAGCTGAGAGGTATGGCCACAGCAGGATATGGCCATTCTGTTACATTGATATATGTACAAGAAGGGGATCCTCAGCCACCATAGTACCAAGGTGCTGGACCATTTGCACAGACCCATCAACAAGTGTCTGCAGCTACCCCTCCAGAATGGCATGAGTGTGTAAGAATATGTAGGCTGCAGACCACAATACTAGACACAGCTTCATTAATTTTGTATTTCCCAGAAAATAACTGTGAGCAAATAAGTATATCTGTCAGAAGTTGATGACATAATACATTACAGTGTAAAACAGTACATATGTCTGAATGTCTCTGCTAAAACCAACCATGTAACACAAGCAGCACAGACAGCAATACTTACAGTATCCCACTATCTGTCACCCATTGTAACTCCATATTGTCAACCTACCTACATATGTCCTGCAGAAACAAGTTGCTAGATGTAGGTGTAGAACACCAAACCCTGGACTGAAGTACAACACTATCTGGAATGGATCCACACACTCAATACAGAAGGTCATACTGGGCATGTTCCTACTCTTAGAGAAATGAAGCCCATGTCTGACAACACAGTTGACTATACATATCTGTCAGTCACTGATGTCTGTGCACACACACCACATTGTACACCATTCATGCTTTGCACACACATTGGATAGGAATACTCACACATATCCAAGGTCAACACACTATAATATGTCAAACATACACACACAGAGATGTGGTGAAAAGAGAGACAAACAGTAACAGAGAGATTTTCATTATGAGGCCTGTCCCACCCACCACACATCCAATTGGCTGATATCACACATGATATGCTGATGTCAATCACTGGAGACATTCCTTTTGGTAGCCCTCAGCCCTATAGTGTCTGTGGTGCTTGTGATAATGGTGTAACATGATAGTACAAATTCAGTATTCATCTAGCATTTGTATACCCAGTCCTGTCAAATGTAAATTTGTACATGACTGTGTGTGTTTCCAGAGGAATGGCTCATTCACACACACTGCACTTCCCATTGCCTATGTTAGCACTCCTGATGTCAGTCACCTAGAAATAACCCTCTGGCCATATCTCAGCCCTATAAGCTGCATGTGTAATACTGTAGTGTTGAAAACTAGTTAAGTAAGAGTTCTAAGCCTACACATGACAATTGTGAAACTCTGTGTGTCTGTTTGTGTGTGTAGAGATGAATGACTTTGAGGTAATTCACACACACAACACCTCCCATTGCCCTACTTTAGTATGCCTGCTGATGTCAGTCACCTTGAAATAACCCTTTGGCCAAGTGCCAGCCCTATAAGATCTGTGGCACTTGCGATAACTGTGTAATACTATAGTGTAGCATACTATTTAGGTAGGAGTTGTAATTCCAAACATGGAAACTGTGTGTGTTTGTGTGAGAGAGTGTGTGTGTCTTTGCTAATACCTGATTTTATGGACATTCACACTTACTACTCTCCCTTTACCCCTCCTTTATCACTGCTGCTGATGTTACTCATCTTCAAAGATACCTTTGGACAACTCTTGAACATATAAACTTTTTGGCACTTGCAATAACTGTGTAATACTGTAGAGTAACATATTAGCTAAGTAGGAGGTCTAATCCCAGACATGGCAAATGTGAAACTGTGTGTGTTTGTATGAGAGAGTGTGTGTGTCTTTGATGACACCTGATTTTATGTACATTCACACTTACTACTCTCCCCTTACCTCTCCTTTACCACTGCTGCTGATGTTACTCACCTTCAAAGATACCTTGACACAGCATTCCAACATGTAAGCTCCATGGTGCATTCCATAAATGCGGAAAAATATAGTAACGATAACTACATAGGTATGGGTTTGAATCTCATACGTGGGAAGTGTTGTGAGTGTACATATGTACGTCTGCACCTCAAAGATTTTGGCCCCATTTATACCCAGTACACATCTCAGTGCCTGACTTTAGCAGTCCTGTAGATATCATCCACCTTAGAAGTTCCTGTTGCCAACCCTAAACCATGTAAGGTCAGTGGTGCATGTGGTAAATGCATAATGTAATGGACCGAAAAAATTGTTAAATAGAGGTTTGAACCTCACCCCTAGCAAATGTAAATTTGTGTGTGTAGAGTGAAATTATTTGTGGGATCTCTCACCCACTACATCACTATAAGCTCCGTGGCATGTGCAATAAATGTGGTACACTGTAGTAGCACTCCATAGTCAGGTAGGGGTTTGACTCTCAGTACTGTCAAGTGTGTGTGTGTGTGTGTGTGTGTGTGTGTGTGTGTGTGTGTGTGTGTGTGTGTGTGTGTGTGTGTGTGTGTGTCTTCCATTAGTATCCTGTTTAGGGTTTGCTGTGATTGTGTAATAACAGGATCCATTGTGGGGTGAGTTTTGCTAAAATATTATGTTGAGGACCTAGGATATGTCACAATGTCCACATTATAAGGCCAATAGATGTCAAACACCAGAGAGGTTGGTGTAGACAATCCACAGCCCTACATGTGACAGTATGGATTGGTGAACAATATAGGCAACCCTTCTATTACTCAGAGAACACTCTCCACCCACCTATCATACACAAACACACTTGGCTAGGCAACAACCACTATATTGGTAGTTCCCTGCATATTGCCTCCAAGATAGTAACCATGGTGTAATAGCAGTGAACTACATGCCTGTTGACCACAACAGTGCCACTTACATCAGAAAGTACTTTGATGTGTTACATCTCCTGAGTGTGTATTATACAGCAAGTAAAAGGACATGGCACCCTGTTCCATCCCCTCAGTAGTCAAATAAATGTGTACAGTGGCCCTTTTGCTATGTTCCCCACTGGACGCCTGCAACAACTGTATAGTCTGCAAACATACCCCATAAAGGGAATACCATGCTTATACACATGTCCTGTATGGACAGACACCACTAACTACACTGAAAACCCATATCATGCTGTCAATGTAGGTGCAATCATGACCTCAATTACATTGCCAGGTCTCACCAAATGAGATCAAGAATGCTACATCAGAAGATAATAATCTGTTCACACAACATGCCCCAGAGAACTCAAGTACACTTCCACTCATCAAAGAACATGCATGTGGGACATGTGCACAACCGAGACACTGTCCATGTTATGAAATATAGAACACATACATGGGAAGCAGTTTACATCACTGGCCACCCACAACAGAAACCCAGATGGTGAACACAATACCCACCCCTGGGGACCACTCCAGGGGCTACACCCCTGAGACACACTGGGGACTATTGTCATGTGGCCTGATGCCAAGGTATTCCCTTGGCCTAGCCTTGTAGAGCCTTCAGGCCCATTCACCTACTACACACCTGTGAAGCAATTAACCTATTGATCTCAGTACTGAAAAGTGTGTGTGTGTGTGTGTGTGTGTGTGTGTGTGTGTGTGTGTGTGTTTGTGGAGATGAATGATTTTGAGGTTATTCACACTCACTACACCTCCCATTGCCCTATGATAGCACGCCAGCTAATATCGGTCACCATGAAATAAACCTTTGGCCACGTTTCAGCCCTATTAGTACTGTGGCGCTTGCAATAGTTGCATAATACTGTAGTGTAGCAAACTAGTTAGGTAGGAGTTTTAATCCTGGTCCTAGCAACTGTGATAATGTGTGTGTTTGTGTGAGAAAGTGTGTGTGTGTGTGTGTGTGTGTGTGTGTGTGTGTGTGTGTGTGTGTGTGTGTGTGTGTGTGTGTGTGTGTGTGTGCATGTGTGTGTCTTGTTGACACCTGATTTTGTGGACATTCACACTTACTACACTTCCCTTACCCCTCCTTTAGCACTTCTGCTGATGTCACTCATCTTCAAAGATACCTTTGGAGAGCTCTCCAACATGTAAGCTCCATGGCATGTGTGATAACTGCGTAACACTGTAATAGCAGTACATAGCCAGGTAGGGGTTTGAAACTCAGTACTGGTAAGTGTGTGTGTGTGTGTGTGTGTGTGTGTGTGTGTGTGTGTGTGTGTGTGTGTGTGTGTGTGTGTGTGTGTGTGTTATTAGTATTCTTTGTGGGTGTTGGGATGATTGTGTAATGACAGGATCTACTGCAGTGTGGGGTTTGCTACATTATTATATTGAGGACCTATATGTCCCAATGTCCACATTACAAGGCCAACAGTTTTCAAACACTGTAGAGGTTGTTGTAGACAATCCACAGCCATAAATGTTTACTGCTATGTGAAATTACTATGTGACAGTATGGATTAGCAAACAATATAGGCAACCGTTATAATATTCAGACACCACTCTCCACCCATGGATCATACACAAACACACTTGGCTATTTCTCTCTTCCTTTATACTTTCTCTCTGTCTCTCTTTCTCTCTCCCTCTCTGGTAGATGTGGAAAAATGCATCTGTTTTGCATAGGCAGCAGCTTGACTTTTGTAGGTAATGCTCATGATCAGCTGATGGCCTGTGCATGAATTGGAGTCCCTCACTTGCTAATTGCATGTGGAACAGCTGTGGTATTATTCCTATAGCCAATTGCATGGAAACACACTCTTATAACTAAGCACTTCATGTGGGTCTTAGCCTTTTTCCTTCCCTGTAAGCAGGACTTCATGTAGGTGTTTGACAGCATCACAGAGGGTAGTTGGAAATATCTTTTACAGCAAACACTGTGGAGACAGGCCAACAATCAGGAGGGGGATGTTCCAGAGATTGGGACAGAATGTAAGTATTGCTGTTCTACATTTGAAGTAATGTTGGTTTAACGCAACCCCGAGTACCTTCTCATGGTGCCTCTGTGCTTAACACTGAGTGTGCCATGAGAAGATACTAATTGCAAGCTGTTACCCCCGAGTGCCTTCCACAAGTGCAAGAAACTGCAGTGCAGATTTGTAGTTGGGCTTAATGTAAAACATGCTGAAATTGTAACTGAACTTGTAATTTATCTTATGTAGTTATGATTCAGCGTGTTTCTACATTAAGGTCACATTAAATTTTTTGTAGAAAATCCGCTTACAAAGTAGTTGATAAAGCAAGTGGTGGCAGCCAATCAGATTCTTGCAATCCAAGCCACCACTTGCGTAACACCTCACCTTTTTTCTGTGCTGTTTTCTGTCAAAACATCATGTCAAAAAGTCATGGCTTTCTGTTCTGTCTCCTCCCCTTTATTTTTCTTTAAACATTGCCCAAGCCAGTTCTATGTTTACATTATGTTTTTTTGTAAGGGTTTGGTTGAATCCCTAGTGTCCATATGTTTGCCGCTATTTATTTACGAGACCATTTGATCGATGATGTTGGTATGCTGCTGTTCCCATTGCTCAGTCACTTTAGTCAAATCATTCAAAGGCCTGTTTTTTTTGTGCTTGTTGCTTGGGGATGTAGAGTTTGTTCAGAGACCGCCGCTGTGTGTTTATTAATGTGCCGAAAATCTATAGTCAAACGCACTGACCCATCCCCTTTTACAACCGTCCTAATGGGGGAATTATAGGGAGAGATTTTTTTCCTGCAGGATGCCTTGCTGTAATTGTGAAAGGATTGCCTGCCTCAAATACAATTTAAAGTGGGATTGAAAAGGGTATTGTTTTTGTGGGCTTGGGGTGCCTAGCACTGTCACAGGAGTTGGGGAAGCCTCAAGGTCTGCCCCAGTGTGAGTTTTATAAAGCTGAATTGCATCCTTGAGTTCCAGTTGGTCACCCAACGTGCTGATTTCTTCTGGATGTGCTTTCTGGAACTATTTAGAGAATGCCAAGCAGACCCGATAGGCAGGGCACCCTGGAATATCTTCTTTGATATGCTGAGAAGATATATTTTAAAAAGCCATCAAGCATCTTAGCGCACTCACCCTTTCATTCCTAGTACAGACATCCACTCTCTTGACATGAGGAACAATAAAAGAATCCTATCTTGCTGTTGGTGAGTGGCTTATTTATATAATTTCATCCCCGATTGAGATTGGAGAACCTACATTTGTATATTTGTGTTATGAGCCAGACATTTATGTGTAATGTGGCTCCCTGAATCAGTACCAGATGCCTGCTAGCTTCAGGCCCCCAGATTTGATTCGGAGAGCCTTTTTCTAACACACTGCATTGCCCGACATTGCTGAAGATAGCACTTAACCTTGCAGATTAAGGTAGCTCAGCAGGGGCAGCAAAACTGTCTTAACTTTAGTAGAAATCATTCATTCTTTCATTCATAAACACTGAATGAAAGAATGAATGAAATGTGCTTGTTGCAGTATTTATCGGCATTTAAGCATGGAGCTTCTCTAGCCTCATTGGCGTGGACCTAGTTACTTGATATTTCCCATTTTAAGCTGAATTCCATTTATGTGACAAAATAAGGAAGCAATGTTGATGGGAAGTCTGTCTAGGGGTTTGGTGATTTTTTTCAAAGAAGCTAACAAGATAATGAAGACATGATGTATCCTTGACATAATTGAACTGTGAAGGGGCTAGACTCTACAGAGCTTGCATCTCCATTTTGATTAGTTCTACAGTAATAATTTCATGACTTTACAGATAAGGCTAGTAAGACTGATGGATGTGGGACAGCAGAGAGACCACCTTTATGGAAGGGGCCAACTGTAGATTTCCTCTGTTCTTCAGATACTTACAAAGTGTAGAGATTTTGTGTGAAAATGTCTATGAGATGTTTGGCTAGATTATGCTTTAACATGTCAGCAAGCAGCCAGGTATGCTGACTGGCCCTCATGGAGATATTTTTTGTTGTTTGTTTGGACAAGCAGGGTGAAACTTGGCCAATATTAATGATGGGGGTGGGAGTTTTACCTGACATGGTATGGAAAGAAACCAAGGGTATAGTAGGTAAAGTAAAATTTGAGAGGA